>NW_027286304.1:727500-905000 GCF_022747635.1 Hetaerina americana
AAAATTAACGAATTTATAAAAAAATTTATTTTCTTAAATAAAAGTTGTTTTTTGGTTCACTTTACCTGAAAAACTATTCGAGTCCATTCCATAACTGGGTAAAGACTTTAAAGAAAAGATGTAAGCAATATACGTAATGATTTGATTGATGTGTCGCGTAAAATTGTATGCAACGGCTTAGTTTTAAATTTTTTTCCAGTTAATTGATGTTGATGAGATGGGGATTTTCTTTCTTCATGTGTTAAAGACTGGATTTTGGATGTTTCCAAAGTCAATTGTATTTTTTCCGACTGATTTTAGTTATTATATTTCGTGAAATTGTTTGGATTTGAGACGTCATGTCATTTTACCAAGGCGAGTTTTATCGCAATACTTGGGAATACCTGACATTGTCTATCTGCACGCGTAGGTTTTAATAATAGTAATAATTAGCCAACCATTTCATGTGCGTAGTTTTGAATTATCAATTCTCCACAATTTCGGGTTTTCTCATAAATACATTCATGTTAGCATGGAGGTCGATAATTTTCATACACAGACGGAGTTAATTTCCTAATGTAGTAAGTAAAATTCATTGTAAAAGGCTGATTAAACTTACCGCATTTTCGCGTTGCATTCAAAATATGAAATGTTGTCATTCGTTGCTATAGTAATCGATTTTCTCGCGAATGCGAAATACAACCTTCTTTTGTTTTTCCTTAGTTTCTTAATTTATATGACCATTGTTTATCTAAAATACGACCAAGGTTTTCTTTGTCACATTATGGAAAACATGCAAAAATATTATAATTAATGACGACTAGAACTTAAATTGTGTCCGAAGACAGGGGAAACAGACAACTTCTAACTACGGGATACACTTTCGAACAAAATATACATCATAATACGGGTGTATACCCTAATTAAATGGTATAACGTACGCAATTTACAGTAAACCTTATCGGGTGATTTCGACACGAATACGACAGATTTGGACAATTAATACAAAGTTATCACAGGCAATATAACGAATATTTCCACTTCTATGCGCTTCGCATTTGAAAATTGTAATCACGAGACATATTCAGGGGAAAATTTCCACGTAAACCTGTAGAGAACTTTTGTTTAGCCACATCATTTAGTAATCGCACCGAAATACTACTGTCTGAGGCAGAATTTTAGCTTTAAAATAGATATTTATGATATAAGTCGCGAATAGCATGTCGCAGTTGTGGTTAACCCAAGACAACTATCGCCAACTCACTCATTCTAGGACAGTATATTACACAAAATGTACGTAAACTGAGGTGCTCGGGAAAGAATCAATAACTTGCGCTGTTTACAGATAGGAGAGGAAAAAACTGATGTAGTATTCAAGTAGCCAGGTGAAATACTTACCCCTAAGTTGCACAATGCGTTCATAACTTCATATATGTAATCATCCTCGATACAATCGGAGTAAATGTGCTTGTAAGAGTGGCTTTCTTGGACACAGACTCGGCACAAGTCTTCTATGTTCTTCGCTGCCATAATTGTCAGATGTTATTCAACATTAACTCCACGTAAAAATATCGAATAGCGGGCTACAGGTGCAATTGTTCAGTAAACCATCAGTTTACCAAGACAAAGCATCCTACCGGCTGAGGAACGTGCAGAAGTACAAGTCGTCATTAAGTGGATTAAACTAGTTTAAATGTTAACAACAGTACATTACATGACTTGCTTCTGCAACTGGGAATTAACTTTTTCAAAACATAGGAAACCAACGCTACCTATTGGACACCTCAGTGAGACACGAATGTAAACATTCACTATGGCGTCTATTTCAACTCTATCGTTTTCGTGTATAGAAGTTTAATTTCTTGAATTGAAGCAGTAAATCGGGTTGACATGCTTTGAAATTTTATATTGACGATCTTGAGGGTAAAATTTAACTGAATCCGTTCTTTGGCACTGACTACAATTCTTTTCTTTACTCTTGGGCAACACTTCATATTTGGACAACTTAATTTTGCCAAGTATGTAATCTATGTTCGTAATTTTCTTCATTTGCGGACATATCTTCTGAAAAATGTGGGATGCTGAGTTCAGTTTACATAAAAATGATTGAAATACTCGGAAAGGTGACAATATTATTAACTTTATCTATAAAATCTCGTATGCTGAGTAAACATGTGTCGAAACACATTTCTATCTCGTGATCTTCTCAATGTAGTTCAATATTTAAATGGAGAACATCAAAATGAAATATGCCTTACCTTATCTTTCGAATACCTATTGCCGCTCCATAAATCCATATTTGGTGCCTCCTTTGCATTTCTCCCGAGATTTCTCTCTCTCCTCGCCCGCCATGCCTAGAACTTTGGAATTTGGTTGTATTTCCGTCCGTTTCACTTGTTGCAGCCTCAAAATCAACCATATACTCGTAGAAATTAACTTACCTGCAATTGATATCATACCTCAATGACATACCTGCCGAACACTAAGTGTAATAACAATGATAACACTTTTTTATTGAAATACGATCGTCATGTACACGCAACAATAAGTTACCAATGACAACAAACAACAAAATTGACCCATTTCCACTTGAAAAGGCGTGGGTGTGAGACCACAGTTTCCCATCGATAACGGCCGCGTTATCTATTGCAAAAATGTTCAGATGACCGTAAAAAAATGACGATGCGTGTTACGTAGAATTGAAAATTTGATTAAGTCCAAAAACATTTACAAACCTCCGCAGAGAATACCGTACTTTCCCATCGCTTAACGCGCACGTTATGTATACATAAATGTTCAGACAATCGAAACAAAATGGCGATTCGCGTAATTAAATGAAAATTGAAAAAATCCAAACATTAACGTATTTCTACACACACATCCGAAATAGACGTATTTTTACAAGCACACAATATACCAGGGTCATTCGGAAAGTAGTACCCGTTCGTGAAATAAAAAGACAAAGGTAAATATTAACAAACATAAAAAATTTTATTTGAAAGAGGATACTTTAAACTACTTCTCAACATAATCTCCAAGCAAATTAAGGCATTTGTCATAACGTGTGACAAGTTTCTGTATTCCTGCTGCATAGTCCTTCGCCGCCAGCTCATTGAGATACGCGAGGGACCCATCTTGCACAAATTTTTGCATAATGCAGATGGTGTTTAACAATTTCATGAACAATTGTTCGAGAAACATTGGGAAAATGCTCACAGATGTCATCAATTGTGACGCGCCGATCGTTCCTCACGAATTCGTCAACTGAGCTCACCAGTTGGTCTGTAATGACAGACGGTCTCCCCGAACGCTCATCGTCGTGTGTGTTCCCCCTCCCCATGTTGAAGTTGCGACACCACCGCCGAACAGACGACTCGTCCATTACATTGTCTCCATACACCTCCTTTAATTGGCGATGAATATCACATGGGCGAACGTTTCTTGCATTGAGGAATTTAATCACTGCCCTCACTTCACAACTGGCGGCGTTCTCAATTTTTTTAAACATTGTAAACAATCACAGAAACAACACAGGCAATGCTAGCGTCACGCAACTTGGCTCAGAGAAGGCAGACAAGCCACTGAAGCTATCTGACCTCGTCCAGCGGCTACTCGCGTCGTCAGCACTTCATGCGGCACGAACGGGTACTACTTTCCGGATGACCCTCGTATAAATAATTTTTACGCGCATATGTAAATACAGGGATGCGTGGTATCTTTACACATTCAAGATAAGTTTGAAGCCCTGGGCGCTTGTTATCTGTACGAAGTCATGGTAACTACGAAGTTCTGGGTGCGCGTTATACATTAGGTGCGCGTTACCTATAGGAAAATGCGGTATTTGATCCATAGGATTAACCACTAACTATTAGTTATTTATTATAGGAAATCGATTTTTTCTATTCCTTCAAAAACACTTCCAGCAAATTCATTCCATTATATATTTATTTATAATGGGAAGAGTTCACCCCAGCCGTATTCTTATAAATGGGCAAATGATGGGTGGGGGATATTGGAGAAAATAGAAACAGTAAATCGATAAAAATTATAAAATTAAATAATTAACTGAAAATAAGACTAACAATAAATATAGTAAAAAACTGAAAATAATTGAAATATTTAAATACCGCAAACGGTTAGAACAATGAAATGGAGGACTGCAAATAAATCACGTACTATCTAGCTTGGATATACTATACAGCATTGATCTATGCTAGTCTCAAGCACTCAAACGCACTTAGTAAAATTAGAATAATACAAAAAAATTAATTTTTTGAATACTAAAAAAGTGAAAATTAATCACGCATTCTCTAGCTTGGATGTACTATGCAGCAGTGATCCTTGCTAGTCGCATACACTCTCACTCTATCAGGGCTTACGAGAGGTTTCCCTCTGCGTCAGGGGCCCACCAATCACACGTATTGAAATAAAATTAAGAAATATAATAAACGAAAAATGATCACGCGCTCTCTAGCTTGGATGTACTATATAGCATTGATCGGAAGAAATTCCACGGTAGACCTGTGAGTGAGTGAGTGAGTTTTGCTAGGGTTAAGGCGTCTTCGCATACCCAAGCAAGTGAGTGATTGGCAGGCCCCTGACGCAGAGGGAAACCTCTCATAAGCCCTGATAGAGTGGGAGTGTATGTGACTAGCAAGGATCAATGCTGCTTAGTACATCCAAGCTAGAGAGTGCGTGATTATTTTGCCTTTATTATTATACGTGTGACTGACAGGCCACTGGCGCAGAGGGAACCTCTCCTAAGCCCTGATTGAAAGTGAGTGCTTGTGACTAGCAAGGATCAATGCTATATAGTACATCCGAGTTCGCTTTGTATATATATTTATTGTTATTGTACTTAGATATACATAGATACCTATATTATTAATTAATTCATGTTCTGTGAACTGGATAGTTTAAATTGGCATTAACTTCCTTATTAATTTTGCAAATGTGTTTCCATTTATCACCGAGTCGTTTATTTCTGCATTAAGTGAAACAGGCGATCAGCACTTGAAAAGAGATTTTTAATACATTTTTTCTTGGATAATAACTAGTGCAATGAAGTTTTTAAACCAACATGAACGCTATTTTGTGTAGATGATTTAACCAAATGTACAATATTATATTCAACCCAACATTTACTTATGAAATTTCCACTATTATACTAAGTACATTGATGGGCACATTATTATAATAGTTAAACTAGTTAAGAAAAATCCATGGTTCAACATATTATAAACCTGACTGACCAGAATAAATAAATAAATATATATATAGTATTTAGGGGAGGCGACCGACAGCTGAGGTCATTCGCACCATTTGGTATGGACATGAAAGGTTGAAGGGTGGTGAGAGAAACCCGGCGTCAGCATCAGCCTACTCTTTACGAAAGGCACCAAGGGGTCAGCAGCTTAACATCCCATCCGACGGACAGCGTACTTACTCAAAGTGCCCTCCACAAAGAACCTCAGGTAAGGATCGAGATACCTCTGAAAAATATTCAACACCACCAGGATTTGAACCCAGGCCCTCTGGGTGGGAAGCCAGGACGATAGCCACAGCTCGATTTCGATGCCCATTTATATATATATATATATATATATATATAAAATATCTTCGAAATGGACCGCTCTTTTATATAAATATATATATATATATATATATATATATATATATATATATATATATATATATATATATATATATATATATATATATATATAAAATATCTTCGAAATGGAACGCTCTTCGGCGACGCACAAATATATAGAAACACAGATGTAGATTTTTAGAATATAGAGACACAAAGAAAGGACACTCACAATTTGTTATTTGACGTTTCGACAGCACGGCTGTCGTCTTCAGAATGGCGTTCTCGGGGAAGAGCGGAGAGGATGTGGGGGGGAGAGGTGGGGGAAGGAGAGGTAAAGGGACCAATAGGAAATGAACAAGGGGTTGTGGGGGATACGTAGGCAGCCAATTGATGCATTCAGTGGGCTTGGTTCAGTCCGGGCGGTTTGAATGATTGGGCCACCCAGATATGCGCCATCTCGCGGGTTCTCACCTCTCTATTATGCTAGCAGATTTGGGGAGGATTTCAATCACCGAAACGGAGAAGCAGTCGTCAAAAGATTGATTGTGGGAAGCGGTGTGAGTAGGGATGGGATAATTAAGAAAGGTGGGAGATTTGGTGGAATATCGGTGGTTATTCATGCGGAGGGAAAGTGCGGTCGTGCATTCGCCCACGTAGAAGGCAGGGCAGAAGTTACAGGAGAGGCGATATATAATATTTTTTGAGGTACAGGTGGCGAGTGGTTGGGAGTTGGTACTGAGGGAGGGGGAGGGTCTTAGAAGATGACAGCATTTGCAGCGTGGCGGTTGCATGGGGCAGATAGGGGCGGGGGAGAGACGGGGGTGCTCGCAGTTGTATTTGTGGACTTGAAGATGTCTCGCAAGTTCGACGGGCGTTTAAACGAAACAGAGGGACAGTGTGGGAATAAAAGTGATGTGGACTGAGTGTTAT
This sequence comes from Hetaerina americana, assembly GCF_022747635.1. Classification (NCBI taxonomy): domain Eukaryota; kingdom Metazoa; phylum Arthropoda; class Insecta; order Odonata; family Calopterygidae; genus Hetaerina; species Hetaerina americana. The sequence continues at coordinate 734,006 of NW_027286304.1, forward strand.
TGATAATTGGGAAGAGGTCACGGATTAGATGTTTAATTTTGTGTGTTCCAGGGAAGAAAGTGGTGATAAGATTAGGGCATTTTGGGCGGTTTCGTTTGGGGAGGGGAGTGTATTGGGTTGACGGTTTGAGGATTTTACTATTTAGTAGTTTTTAAAACTACTAAAGAGTAAATCATATGGCTGCCTACATATCCCCCCACCCCCTTGCTCATTTCCTATTGGTCCCTTTACCTCTCCTTCCCTCACGTCTCCCCCACACATCCTCTCCGCTCTTCCCCGAGAACGCCATTCTGAAGACGACAGCCGTGCTGTTGAAACGTACAATAACAAATTGTGAGTGTCCTATCTTTGTCTCTCTATATTCTAAAAATCTACATCTGTGTTTATATAAATGTATAAATATATATATATATATATATATATATATATATATATATATATATATATATATATATATATATATATATATATATATACCCCTTATTAGGCCCCCCTTATTACGGTGATGTGTGAATTTCACACGCCGTAACTAGGGCTTAGTACTGGATGAACTCTACCATCACCCATGCCAAACTGACCTTCCAGGGTTGATTACTACCATGTTTATATATATATGTATAAATTTCCAACTGTTACCAATCAAAATTAGTTCCCAATTGAGCACGTTTCAAATAGAAACAAACAGCCCGTCAAAAGGGAAGTCCAATTTTTTTTGCCCCCATAGACACCTTATATGATTTGATGTTTATTACAGGGTTCTAATAATATAATTAAATACACGTTTCTGTATTAAATCACCGTATTATTCACCGATTAATAAAATATAAAGTTATATCATACATTTGAAAAATACTAATGTTAATTTACAGTGTTAAATATATATATACACATACACATATATGTGTGTGTGTGCATGTATATATATATATATATATATATATATATATATATATATATATATATATATATATATATATATATATATACATGGTTTTACTGGGTGAACTCTACCATCACCTACTAAACCGACCTTCGGGTTGATTACTGTGTTTATGGTTTTATATACATATATACACATATATATATATATATATATATATATATATATATATATGTATGTATAAATGTATATATATATATGTATGTATGTGTATATATATGTATATTTATATGTATGTATACATATATATACATATATATATATATATATATAAATGTATATATATATGTATGTGTATACATATATATATATATATATATATATATACATATATATATATATATATATATATATGTGTATATGTGTATATATATATATATATATATATATATATATATATATATATATATATAAAATACCATAAACACAGTAATCAACCCTAAGGTCTGTTTAGGAGGTGATTGGTAGAGTTCACCCAGTATTAGGCCCTATACGGCGTGTGAAAATTCACACCTCAGGGTGGGGGGGCATTTCTTTTCCCTGTGCCGGTTATGGTTTCCCAAGAAGATATCTGGTACCCAAAAAATCACTTTAGCTTGAGTGGGTAAATATATATATATATATGTATAAATATATATATGTATAAATAAATATATATATATGTATAAATATATATATATGTATAAATAAATAAATATATATATGTGTATATATATATATATATATATATATATATATATATATATATATATATATATATATATATACACATATATATACATATACATATATATATATATATATATATATATATATATATATATATATATATATATATATATATATATATATATATATATATATATATATATATATATATATGTATATAAATATATATATATATATGTGTATATAACCATAACCATAAACATAGTAATCAACCTGAAGGTCGGTTTAGTAGGTGATGGAAGAGTTCACCCAGTACTAACACCTATTCCACTTGTAAAATTCACACATCAGGGTAGGGGGGCCAGTTCCTTAATATACTGTCCCCGTTTTGCTTTCCCAGGAAGATCTGGTACTATCCAAAAAATCACATAGCCTGGGTGGAGCTGCAGGTACCTTGAATGCCTTGCCCGGGAATCGAACCCACGGCCCTCCAGTCAGCAGTCCAATGCTCTACCCACTGGACTACCGCGACCCACGCATACACACACACACACACATATATATATATATATATATATATAGGGAAGCAACACGACATTCGTGAGTTGTCCGCGGGCCATTAAAGTTGTTCCTGAGGAACTTAACATATTGATTGGCTCGTGTCAATACTAATGATTTCAGCATGACACGGGTCGCCGCACAATTGCAATCAAAACTGCTTTATTTCGACCAAAAACAGCAACGAATTAACATTGCTAATGAGGTGTTGGACTCGGTCCGTGACGAGAGAGTCATAACTGGTGAGATATCATGGGTTTATGGTTATGACGTGGAAGCTACAGCTCAATCATCCTAATGGAAGCTGCAGCACAAGCTAAGACGGCTAAGACAAGGGTTATAGATAGCAAAAACTCCACTTGCCACCCTCAGTGTCTAGGGAATAATTAGTTCTACTTAAATGCATGCTCTTCCACTAACCTCGTCTGTGTTTTGTTGTCATAACCCATTCTTTCCGAATGACCTCATTAGTGTTCTGTTCATCTGTGTTTAACTCTTTCCTTCAATCCCTCATCCCTCTCCGAGGAGGGACATTCCTGCTACCTGCAACGTTGGGTCGCATTCCCTGCCTTTCACAGTCTCTTCAGGGGGAAGAGAGTTTTGTGTTGCATGTTCATGTGGTGGTGGAGTTTTGCATTCTTGCTTGTTGTGTCCTGGCTTGCGTGTTGTTGAATGGCTTTCGTGCTGCATCCTGGTGTGAAGTTGTCTGTTGGTTTATGGTTTGTGTGTTTGCATGAGTGTTGGATGAAGGGATTTTTACATGAGTGTGTGCGCTGCTATAGGTGTAGTTTTTCATGTTGTTGTTTTGTACGTGGTATTGTTCCATTTTACAGTTGGTGACCTAACACCCCCCGCCACACGCCCTTGCGGCGGCTTGCGGGGTATTATGTAGATGTAGAAGACTAAAAAAAGAGCACCAAGTTCATATTTGTTATTATAAGCAATGGCTCTTGAAAAGACACAAAATTGGCAATAATCTTTTTAAGAGACCATATATACTGTTTTGCCCCGGCATTAAAAAAGTATGATTTGAGGTAATGTATGCTTTCGTGTTGATTACAAATAGTTCTGTACCCATTAACGTTATTTCTATCGACGCTAAATACATCTGAACCCTGAAGACAAACTCCCAAACGTCTGAAATCTAAAAAAACACACTTTATATAACCTCGGTACTTGTTTTACAAAAACCCTACTGTCGTTTGATTCTAACATTATTATTTTATTACTCTTTGGTATATCAAAACATGCAGACTTAAAATGACTTATTTTGTTTAGACGTGGAATGCTATAAAATTTAAAGAAATTGTTTAAATAGAGAGGATTTTGAACTTATTTCTCTAAGGCACCCACACTAAATAGGGCCACTAAACTTAAAGCTATTTAATCCAGTTGATATAAAACAGTTTCTCACAGAGAAGAGAGCAAAAACCACAGGCTTAGCTTTGCAATAGCACTAATCTTTAATAGTCCTGGCCAATTAAGAATCCCACAGAACGCCACGATGGTTTTACATGAAGTGATTCTAACAACATCTCCTCACAGGTACAAAGTGTACGACCAACCCTTGATGTTCACACTGAAGTACTCCTCCAATTTGTCCGTCTGACGGGAGACATTCACACACACTTGATGCAATCCATTCACTGCAACTCCCTTGACACCATCCTTGAAAGAGATTCGACCCACGGGAGGATCACAGAAGACACAATTGGCGCATATACATGACTGAAAGAAGAAAAACATGATTAATACTAGTAGCGTAGACACAAAATAAAAAGCATACCTGTATAAGGTACTGGTTATCCCTATCCTAGAATACTCCTCCATAGTATGGGGGATCTATATGAGGTGGGACATATTAAAAAGATATGAAAAGTTCAAAGAAAAGGCAGCGAGAAATATGTGTGTACTCGGAAGGTACATACAGGGTCGCACCCAAAAGTGGTAGGACTGATTTTCTCTGGTGCGAACGGACCGGTGGAGGGGGGTCTGCCTGGCAGGGTAAGGTGGAGGGGGCTCTTAGCAACAGACCGACACCAACCTTAGTTGCCTGCGGGCTGTCGTTGAGTGAGGACACCGTTTATAGTGAAGCAAGTTTTTTGTCCACGTCGAAAAACAAAATGAATCTGAATTTAGAGCAACGTTATTCCGTGAAGTTTTGTGCGAAACTCGGGAAGACGGCAAATGAGACCCTCGATATGATCAAGCAGGCTTATGGGGACACTGCCTTAAGCCGTTCCACAGTATTTGAGTGGCACAAGTTGTTTAAAGAGGGTAGGGAGCTCGTTGAAGACGACCATCGCTCCGGATGGCCGTCGACGGCAAGAACCTACACGAATGTGGACAGAGTGAGGACACTGCTGAACACAGACCGACGCTTAACCAGAGAAGAAATTGCAGACCAGTTGGGTCTGTCTGCATCCAATGTCCAACGCATTATTTCACAGCATTTGGCCATGCGCTAGGTGCGCCAAGATGGTGCCGAAAATTCTGAGTGTCGACCGACAGCTCCTGGCCAAATACAGCATTGCCACGTTGCCGCACCCACCCTATTCTCCCGATCTGGCACCACTGGACTTCTTCTTCTTCCCCCATATGAAAAGACAGCTCAAGGGATGACGTTTTGACTCGATAAAGGCCATTCAAGAGGCTTCGACGAGGGTCATCAACAGCATCTCCAAAGAAAATTTCCAGCGGGCGTACGGGGAATGGGAGCAACGTTATACTAAGTGTGTAGCAGCTCAAGGAACATACTTTGAAGATTATTAAGTCGATGTAAGTATATCGTCAATAAAATTCTTGTAAAAAAATCAGTCCTACCACTTTTGGGTGCGACCCTGTATAAGAACAGGAGAGTGTCACGGAAATGTTGGACACACCGAGATGGGAGAGTTTGAATAAAATAGAAGAAAAAGGAGTAGGTTAGGTGCGATGTATAGGATTGTTAAAAAGGACAAAGTCTGGGAAGATTTATGGGGAAAAAGATAGGAAAAGCATACTTTTAAATGGGAAAAACCGACCATAGTTTCAAAATAAAAATAAGAAAATATACCCTTCTTTAAATAGAACTATTGTTTGACTGGAACCAGTTGCATAGGAGGTTTGTTTGAGCCCTTTCCATTCCAATTTTAGAAGTTCTAAGTATAAATGTAAAGCAGCCACTGGTTAATAGACTTCATTGATAGGTGATTATAACATTGTTTGTATGTGATGTGGATGGCATTTTGTATGTGACGTTTGAAGTTTGTCTGTATGTGATGTGGAAGTGTCATTGTATGTAAGTATATTTTGTCTCCTATCTGTTTTTCTAGTGCTTGTATGTATGTATGTAATTTTCTTTGTTAGAGTTACTGATTGCCCACACCAAAATGATTGAAATGATTGAGAAATATTTCCAATTTATTCCCTCCGTGGATCAGTTCCTCTTTATACTTGGGGTCAGTACATTAATTGCGTGAACTGGACCTGACGTCCATGATGTGGACTATAGCCTTGTCTATTAGGTAGGCACTAGTTGCGTGAGACTCTGTGCTTTGGTAGATTGCCGAGCTGTGCGTATAGTACGCTAGTCATGTTCTAGTTTCTGTTCATCTTGTTTATACTAATCCTCAGGCTTCCGCAACGTCTATTTGATGAATTCATTCTTCTTTCAGGAATTTCCGTCACGTAGATGAGTTGATGGACAACTGTTTCGCCCTCAGTCCTCGAGGTGTCTTCAGATCTCAATGATTTGCATTGCAATTTGGCCGCTATACATACGGGGTTCGTCCGGAAAATAAGTGTACTGAGCTCAGGGAAAAAAATTTATTACACTTTTACATATCTTAAGCTAATATTCCTCAAAATAGGACCCTTGTGAGTCGATACACTTGTTCCAGCGGCGTTCCCATTCCTGGAACGCTCCCGCGAAGGCATCATCGGGAACCTCTCGAAGACACGTCGTCACGGCCTCTTTGACAGCGTCCAAAGTCCCGTATCGCGTTCCTTTCAAACTCCTCTTTATCTTCGGGAACAGAAAGAAGTCCGGTGGTGCCAAGTCCGGGTTGTAGGGTGGGTGCGGCAGCGTTGCCCCACCGAGCTTGGCCAAGAAGTCCGACACGACAAGCGCGGTGTGAGGCGGCGCATTGTCGTGATGCAGCCGCCAGATGTTTTTGATCGCTGGCCGGACGCGGGCGACTCGTTTTCGAAGCCTGTCGAGCCCTTGGACGTAAAATGCAGCATTTACAGTTTGTCGTTCAGGTACAAATTCGTAGTGGACGACTCCCCTTTTGTCAAAAAAGACAATGAGCATCGCCTTGATCCGAGATTTGCTCATGCGAGCTTTCTTTTGACGGGGTGATGATGGGGTGTGCCACTCCGCACTTTGTCTCTTCGACTCCGGGTCGTACTCAAAGATCCACGTCTCGTCACCCGAAACAACGTTCTCTAAAAAATGTGGATCCTTTTTGCAGTGATCCGCAAGTTGTGTCGCGATTTCCAAACGATTGAGTCTTTGATCATCACTGAGCACTTTCGGCACCAACTTTGCACAAATTTTTCGCATCTGTAATTGCTCCCTAATAATCTGGTGCACTATTGTTTTTGGCACATTACACTGCTCTGCTATCATCCGAACACTTAAACGACGATCAGAGTTCAGTACATGGCGAACTTTTCGCACATTTTCGTCGGTCAGTGTCGTTGATGGGCGTCCAGGCCGTGGTTCGTCATCGACCTCTTCTCTGCCCTCCACGAACATCTTGTGCCACCGAAATGAAGATGACGCCGAGCGTCGAAACCTAGGTCGTGAATAAATATTTTATGTGGAAAAACCAAGTGTTTCTTTTGCAATATGTATCGTTTCCACAAAGTGACGCCTGAAGTTATCTCCTTTACTATTTTAGTAGTTTAGGCACTCTTTTCATTTCTTTCCACTACCATCTTAAATCATTGATTTTCCGGTAGCATTGATTAACCAGAGTCATCTATTAGCAAAAAACTTCAACTTTCTGTAAACCTGCAATTCACCGGAATACCTCAAAACAACCAGAAACCTCCGTTTAATGAATGCTTGATTTATATTTGAGAACGATTAGAAAAGTAAGGTCTCCTATTTCTTCTCTCCCAAAAAATCAAATTTATTCTCTTAACTTTGTGTACATCGTATGGAAAGGTTGAGCATTTAGCTATTTTTCCTAATAGTGGCCTCGACGATCAAATCACTTTTTGCATCCTTGTAAGCAGCTTCTTAACCCTCTCAGTGCGGTGGGGATTCCAGGGTTAATTAGTGAGAAGTGCGAAGGGTAATTTAAGAAAATGTTTCACCTTAGGAAAAAAAAAACATTATGAAGTTATTTGTTTAGATATCCATGTGCAGTTTATTTTATTTTAAAATAAAATATTATAGTTATAAATGACAGTTTATTTTTACATCATCTGAAAAATAAATGTAATTATTACAGTATTATAAAATTTGAAGAATATTTTTTTAGAAATGATATTTCGATTTTTAGACACAATACTAATATTTTTTTAAAAATATTTTTCGATACAACTACGACATTTAAATATAATAAAGAATCAAAAAGACATGTAGAAGATATTATAAATAAATAAAGAAAAACCAGTGAATTGCAAACTTTTTTGTCAGCCTCTGCATAGTTCGATTTTGTTGAAAAGGCTGATCTCACTGAGTCAAATTGGGACTTTTCCCCTTTCCTTGAGACTGCGGCAATGTGCTTACAATCTAAAGGCAGAAAAAAACGAAGTTCTAACTCACAGAGAACTGCTGACAATGTAATCCAATACACAGGGCGCAAATGATTAGATAGGACGGACGGCAAGAGAAACCAAAATGATTACAAAGCAGTGCTCTCTTTTCCATCGTCTCAACAAAGTCTGAATAAGCAGTTATATATCAACACCACCACACCATAACACATTCAAGAGATTACAGATGATCACAGATTAATTAGTAGCCTTTCAGTGCCTTTTTATAGTGGAAAGACCACTCAGAAAAAAACGAGCAAACAATTAGGCTGAGCTTCCCGACATGTACAAAAGTGAACCTAAAATTATAGTGAGAATTATACTTTTTGAAAAGCATTTAAAATTACTAATAAAAAATTAAAAAATGTGTTACATAATTGTATGGAATTCACCCTATCGTTAGCACAAAAACCATAAATTATTAAAGAAAAAACCATAAGTTACAGTGTTTAAAACAATAGCCAACGCAAAAGCCGATATATCGGCCCGCCGCACTTTTCGCCAGGGATACGAAAGCCGATATATCGGCCCGCCGCACTAAGAGGGTTAATACCGGCGTCGTACCTTTCTCCCGCCGTGTCACAAAGCCAACTGCGAAACAACTTCTTCTCTTCCGATATAATAAATTCATCCCGCCATTTAGTGGGAGTGTACGGTGAGAAGTGTATTATGGACACCAAAAACATGCATCGGAAGTGGTGCAGGGAGGGTTTTGATGGCCGGGAAAAAGTCTACGAGACGAGATGGTGCACAATAACCGGAGAATCACCCTTCATTTAGATAAAGGAAGGCCTTAGAGAATGAAGAGAGAGTGGCTACTTCTCCGTGCTGCAGAATATTGTGTGTCGGAGTTGAATCAGTTACAAACAAGGTGTCTCCTCACCAAAGGAGAGTGTTTGCATATCATGACAATGCACGTCCACGTGTCTTCACATTAAACGACCACCCTACTCGATGAATTCGGCTGATGGGAGATATCATCGACCACCCTCCTTACAGCCCAGAGGACGTTGCCCCCACAGCGACTACCTCTTGTTTCCCACTCTCAAAAAACACCTTAGGAGGACATAAATACGAGTCAGACGAGGAAAAGTGCAAGAAGCAGTCATCTGACAGGAGGAAAGTACAACGCCGGTATTAAAAAGCTGCTTACAAGGATACAAAAGTGATTCATTGTCAAGGCGACCATGTAGAAAAATAGCTAAATGCTCAGCCTTTTCATAGGATGTACGCAAATTTGAGAGAATAAATTTGATTTTTCATGAAAACAAAAACAAATAGTGGACTGTACTTTTCGAATCGTCCCCGTATGTAACTCCTTAACCATCCTGAAGCCTTGATTTTCCAGAAATTGAAATATTAGCTGAGTAGGAGGCATTAAACTCTCCATTGCATTGTGGACAGGAGGGGGTTGAGTTGGGAGTCTTTACCTTGGTGCACTTGGTGCCTGTGTTGCTCCAGACTGCTTCCGCACCGAAAGGCACCATCGCAGAGGTTTCACTCGAAACCCGCCTTTTCCACGTGCACCACCAAGTGTTCCTCCAGCCGCCGTCTGCTCACGAATCCCTTCCAGCACTGCTCAATATCTCTTCCCCTGCTTGGCCCCCACTCTGGTTCAACCTTAAATCCATGTCACGCACAAACTTGCCCTTGTCTATCAAATCACTTCTCACAGAACTTCCGTCTTTCACTTCTGAACCAAAGCCTGCTACAACATCAGAAGGTTTTACTTGAGGACCCATCACTGACCCTATCGTCTGTTCCTGCTGGTCTGTTTGACCCCCAATTGCCATCCCGGTATCTTTAGACAAGGGTTCCTCGGCTGCGTTCGCTTTAACTGCTATGTTCGACATTGTTATACGAGTTCCCTCCACTCTTCTGTTATCCTCTTTCAGCTCACCCTTGCTACCACCAGAAACTGGTGATGAAGACGTTGTTGAGTGGTCTAGCACTAGACAAGAAGTCCCTGTCACCTTCTCATAACTTGTTTCCAAATCAACGTTGCCCTCGCTTGAAGTACGGTCTGCTTTATGTTCCACATGCTCCCTGCTTTCATCTTTACAAGATGCTGCTGCAGTCTTCGGATGAGAGAGTAACCCTACATCTTCAGTTGTCATCAACAACTCAGCAGGAACACCCGTTGCTTCAATAGATCTCTCTGACACGCTAACAGTATCTCGTTTTGCACCTACCAAACTGTCTTCCTCTAAAATTCCCAAGGGTACAGAATGGGTAACAGGGACACAGACTTTAGCTTCCCCAACCTCAGTGTCACTTTTACCAGGCTCCTGGACTTCCAAGCCATCACCAAGCCTATTGCATCTCACATCAGGACCCGATTCCTCTGACCCTGGCCGGAAATTCAAATCGGCAAGTTTGGTTTTCAAATCTTCACTCTTTGAAACACCTCTTGAGTTATGTTCAACATATCCAAGGTGTGGAACAGTATGGATAGTCGATGTATCAGTTCTTGTGGAATGCTGAACGATATCTACACCCGTTTCAGGAATACCGTCTGCTGACGGAGAAGTATTTTCAGCTTCAAGCACTTTGATCTCGTCCGCTGATGAGATCTCAGATGCATTTGGTTCTAAACGTACACTTTCGTTAACTATCACCGAGTTACTACTGCTTCCTGGGTTAATCTCAGCTTCCTGAACCAGCTTTGATGTACGTGAGCCTGACTGATCATCTACTGTGGATTGTTTCACGGCCGGAACATCTTTGATCCTTTCCTGAACCGATATGCAGGCTTCAGAGTTCCTCGGAGAGATAGCCATGTCTGTTGCGCCACAGGACTTGGGTGAAACTGACAAATCTACATTACGTTTTGTTGAATTATCTTCAGAGGTTCCTTCCTCCGATTCTTTGGCAGTGATTGACGAGTCTGCTCTGGTCACAAGAACATCTATAACCTCTGTATTTACACTTGAACACTTGGGAGAAGCTGATTCATCATTTGACTGCCCTGTGGGACTTTCAGAGGTCACGTATTTGAGTTTTGTGCTAGCAGAAGATGATGAGACTGCCCCGGTCTCGGGAACAGTTGCTTGGGATTCGTCATTGGGGAGAACTGATTGGGTTTTTACAGTTTCGGAGCTATCAGGGATAGATTGGAGTTGTGCAACAGATGCATTAACTATTACATTACGTATGGTATCAACTGGAATTTGATCCGAACTTTCTTGAGCACTTGTAATGCTTACTGTGCTCGAGGTAGATGCAGATTCGGATGTTGTGGTAGAGTTCTGGAGAATCTCCTTGAGTAGCTTTGAAATTTCAGTTTCTTTTGTAGTTTTAGGCGGTTGGGATTCCTCGCTGACATCAGTCGCGGTGCCTGAAGTGCCCTGCTCATGTGACGACCTATTTCCTTTATCACCTGTTCCTTTTCCATCGGGGGAACCAGGACACAAACTGGATTCAAGCAATGAGGAACGTTCCAAGCCATCATTTTGCTGATCGCCATTAGGATGTGATGTCCTATTGGGGAGTACTCCCGGTTTAGCGTGACCCAATGCAGTACTGAGGTCAGAATTAACATCATTCTTCTTTCCACTTTTACATTTAAGCTTCCAATCATGATATTTCATGTGAATCTTAAACTTAGCTCTGCTTACGTACGATCTCTTGCATATGGGACACACATGAGACAGGTTACATCCATGTTTAAGTCTCATGTGCGAACACAGGTTTGATTTTGATAAAAAGACCTCCAAACAGACATCACACTTGAATTTCGAACACGGTTTTGATATTCCATGGTCTTTGAGTGAATCTTGTACTTTTGACGGACTGGATTTGCCCACAGGTTTCTTTCCTGGTGACTTTTTCATGTTTGCAGACAATTTATCAGGACTTAACAGTAGCTTGCACAAGGGGACAGTCAATTCCTTAAATACTAATGAGTTTTCCCGGTCCGAAATGGGCGAACCGGAAACCTTTGATGATATTTTGGGAACCGCCTCTTCCGAAACGTGACTTGTACCATTTTTTATGGCATTGGCAAATAATGTTGATATGGGAACCTGTGTTTCCTGCCTGGCTGCTATGATTGAAGACAACTTTTCTTGATTTCCTGATGCTAAACTGAGCCTTGATATTTTTCCTGAATGAAACTTGTCACTGGGAGAAGACTTTTTATCCTTCTGGGTGACATTGTCACTAATCGAAATGGGGTTCAACGTGGATACAACTGGGAAATATTTCATAATCCCCTCCCCGCTGTTCTTATTTACGTTAACTGTCTCTGGAGGAACTATAAAGATGTTTGAGGCAGTGTTCCGAAGAGGAATACCAGGTGCATTGTTAGATTTCATTATATCATGAAGTACAACGGAACATTCGCGGATCCTCGGCATTGTTTTTGGTTTTTCGATACCATTAGGATGAGTCCCGGTGTTTTTCAAAGGAACATCCTCAAGAGAGTCGTCTCTTCTGTCAGAAGATTTCCCGCTTGTATCCAAACCACTGGTGTCAATCGCTATCCGGTGATTCTTCTCCAGATGTCTGCGGTAAACTCCCTTCGATTTAAATTTCTTCAAACAGTGAGGACACTGCCGAATGTGCACTTCTTTATCCTTGGAAACTTTGATAGCAGACAATTTTTTGCCCAAACCTTTCCTCCTGATGACAAAACCAGGATTGTGCTTGTATGCTCGGTGAATTCCTAGAGAGCGTTTGGAACCGTATTCCAATTGGCAACCGTCGATGTTACATTTCCAAATGCTGTCGCCATGTTCGTGAGAAAAACTGGATATCTGAACTTTTGAACTGTCATCTTTTCCTCCGGAAACCGCAAACCCAACTTCGTCCGGCACAACCAAGGTTTTCAGATCGTTCCCAACCCTACCGTCATCCGACGGGTGGTCATCAAAAGTTTCCTTTCCTTTCATACTCCGACATTTCTTCAATTCCTCTCTCATATTCGCATTGCTCCACAAGAGTCGCATAAACTCATCATTCGAATGTTTAACTCTTTTCGAGTGTATGAGCAGTCCTTTTAGTTGACCAAATCTTTTACGACAGCCTATCACAGGGCAGACATAATCCCCAATCGATAAACTATCATCAGTCATCATGTCTTCTTCCGAACTGGAGACTGATAGCATTGGGGGTTCAACCAAACTTCCCCCATCACTATCAGAGCTTGAATCGTCACCCAAATCAACAGTACGACCACCCAGACACCTATTCGATTCAACTGCAGATTTTTTGGCAAACGAAGGCACCTTTGCAGTTCTGGAATCATCAACTTTTGGGAAAGAACTACACCTCAACTCAGAGCTCGGCGAAACACCTTTACTCCGTCTATAGTTACTCGGCACATCCAGAGAATCCCTCCTCATAGGATGACGCTTATCGGACTCAACCGAAGATTTAGTTAAACTCCGGTTCAGGTTCAGTTTAGGATTCTTAATGCCCCGCTGAAAACCTTCCTGGGCCTCACGTTGAACCGTGGCACTGCCACCAGATGCTGTATCATTCCGCGATTCCTGTACGAATCCTGATTTGGGCACGGGGCTGCAATTGCGATTTTGGGTTGGTCGCTTCTTTGCGATGTTGGTGGATGAATTTGGCATTGTGGATAAACCGGCCCGGACAGGAAGCGCGCCAGATGGTTTAGGAGGGATGACCGTATCTGCATCCGCTGACAAACTTCCTCTTTGAACCTGGAAAACAATATCCATCCATTCAAAAGGAAATCAGTTAAAAATGACGGTCGGTTTAATAAGTAATGCTAATCAGTTAAACCTTAGTACAAAAAGTCCAAATTTAAATAAAATAAACAATTAAAAGAGGGATAAACTATTGGGACAGTTTACTTCCATCAGCCAGCTATGTTTTACAAAGAAAAATCAATCACAAAACACATACATAGTACATATTATGGGAATGGGGAAAAGATGCAAATGGGGGGAAGATATGAGGGAATGATAAGGCAGATTATTAAGGATCAAAGGTGATTGGATTAATTGCCAGAGACAATGACAAACATATCAATGCTCTGTTGATTTTCCTTTAAATTCAGTTCATCAGCTATCATTCGGACAGTTTCATCAGGGGGAAGAAGAAGAAGTCCGGTGGTGCCAGATCGGGAGAATAGGGCGGGTGCGGCAACGTGGCAACACCGTATTTGGCCAGGAGCTGTCTGACGACAAGTGCGCCATGGCAGAATTTTCGGCACCATCTTGGCGCACACCTTGCGCATGGCCAAATCCTGTGAAATAATGCGTTAGACGTTGGATGCAGACAGACCCAACTGGTCTGCAATTTCTTCACTGGCTAAGCGTCGGTCTGTGTTCAGCAGTGTCCTCACTCTGTCCACATTCGTGTCGGTTCTTGCCGTCGACGGCCGTCCGGAGAGTTGGTCGTCTTCAAAGAGCTCCCTACCCTCTTCAAACAACTTGTGCCACTCAAATACTGTGGAACGGCTTAAGGCAGTGTCCCCATAAGCCTGCTTGATCATACCGAGGGTCTCAGTTGCCGTCTTCCCAAGTTTCGCACAAAACTTCACGGAATAACGTTGTTCTAAATTCAGATTCATTTTGTTTTTCGACGCGGACAAAAAACTTGCTTCACTATAAACAGCGTCCTCACTCAACAACAGCCCCCAGGCGACTGAGGTTGGTGTCGGTCTGTTGCTAAGAGCCCCCTCCACCTTACCCTGCCAGGCAGACCCCACTCCACCGCTCCATTCGCGCCAGAGAAAATCAGTCCTACCAGTTTTGGGTGTGACCCTCTATTTTCACATACACACACACACAAATTTATATATATATATATATATATATATATATATATATATATATATATATATATATATATATATATATATATATATATTTTTTTTTTTTTTTTTAAGGTAATCTACCGGTTAAGGTAGGTTTTTGGATGGACACAATTACCAAACAAATATTTTATTACTCCTAACAAAATCCATTATCCTATTCTATATCAGGTCCCTCTTCATCTCTGAGTACTTTCTTCCTCCATTCATCCTGTCCAACATCCCTATCCTGTTCCTTCCCTTTCCTCGTTTGCCCAACATTATACCCTCTATCACAGTCTTCAACATCCCACTGCCGGTCAACACCCCCTTCATCCACTTTTCCTGCCTCCATAGGATTTCTCCCAGCAAACCCCTCTGTTCGCCCACCATGCAAAGTACTTCCTCATTTGTCTTCTTCTCTGTCCATTTCACCTTCTCCATTCTTCTCCACACCCACATTTCAAAAGCCTCCAAACTACGTCTATCCTCCTGCTTCAATGACCACGTTTCCGCACCGTACATACTACGCTCCATATCAAAGTTTTTACGAGTCTTTTCTTAATATTACCTCACTCAACGTCCCTCTCATCTTAACTCCCTCCTCCTAGTGAAAGCCTCTTTGCCTGGCGCAATTCTTCTCCTTACGTCCCTACTACTTTGACCGTGCTGGTCCAAAACACTACCAAGATACGTAAACTGTTCTACCTGCTCTAGTTTTTGCCCTCCTATTTTAATGATAAGCTTGGCCTTTTTCTTTCTAGGAAATCGCATAACCTTGGTTTTATTAATATTGATTCTCATCCCATACCTGTCGCACTGAATTTCCAATTCAATCAGCAATGCTTGCAGCCCCTCTATTGGCTGACTAACAAACTAAAGCTTGGTCATCAGCAAACCTAACTGATTTTATGAATTCCCCGCCCACTCTCATTCCTACCTCCAGTTCTTCCCATAATGCCTCTTTAATCATTTCCTCTGCATACAGGTTGAACAGCAACGGTGATAATGGGAAACCCTGCCTCAACGTCTTCCTAACACTGCCCAACCGGACTCCTCGTTCCCTACACTCACCTGAGCAGTATGAGACATGCACAGGTTGCGAAGATTAGCCGCCTTTCCCTATTCCAATCTATTCCTATTTTCTGCAATATACTCATTAGTTTTTCCCAATTTACTCTATCAAACGCTTTTTCGAAATCTACGAAACAGGCAATTACCTCCTGGTTGTGTTCTATATTCCTCTTGATAAATTATCTCACTACTGCAATTGCATCACGGGTACCTCTCCCCTTCCTAAACCCAAACTGATCATCCCCTAAGTAATCATTTGCCCTTCTCTCTATCCTTTTGTTTATGATCCTGAGAACAACCTTAGCTGCGTGGGATATCAAACTTATCGTCCTGTACTCCTCACATGACGTGGCCTTTACCTTTTTTGGAATAGGAACTAAAACTGAACTCACAAAGTCTTCCGGCCAGATTCCCTCCTCATAAATACTACGGACCAGCCCATATAGCCTCTTCCTCCCACATTTTCCTAAGCTTTTTAAAAGTTCCACGGGAATGTTATCTACCCCCACGGCCTTATTTAGTTTCATTTCCCTTAATGCCCTTTCTATCTCATTGTCTAGTATGCCTGGACCTAAGCTGCCTTCCTCTATGTCATTTTCTTTTTCAATGCCTAACTTTGTTGGTCGGAGTTCTTTACTATACAGTTCTTCTATATACTCCTTCCATCTCTCTTGGATCTTTCCTGCGTCAACTATTACCTTACCCACCTTATCTCTAAATGTCAGCATAGCTCTTCCTTTCTTACTTTCCGATAACGATTTTACTTTGCTGTACAGCGCACCGATTTCACCCTTCCTCTGGAGACTTTCCATATCCTCGCACTGCGTCTTCCACCATGCTGCTTTTGCTTTATTTAATGCCCGCCTCAATTATTTGTACTTCATTTTGCCTAATTCTGTACTTATATTCTTCCATTTTTGCCGCTCATCCATCTTTGTAATCATCTCATCCGTGATCCATGGTTTCCTAGTCCTTTTAGCGTTAACGGTTCCAATAGTGCCTTTTGCGGCTTTAGACAACCCTTTCTTGATCATTTTCCATTTTTCTTCTATAGTACTAAGCCCTTTACCATCCTCAATGATTTTCTCTACCGCCTGTTTGTATTCCTTCCTTTTCAACCCATTTAATGCTTCTACATTCCATTTTCTTACTCGCCGCCTTATCTTTTTGAAACGTACGCTACATTTCATAACAACTAAATTGTGGTCTGAGTCCGCATCCGCCCCCGGGAAGCTGTGCGAATTTATCACACTGTTCCTAAACCTGTGTCTAACCAGGATATATAATCTAGCTGATATCTTCCTGAGTCACCTGGCATTTTCCATGTATACCTGCGTCTTTTGTGGTTTCTAAACCAAGTGTTGGTGATGACTAACCCCTGTCTTCTGCAGAACTCAACTGCTTTCTCCCCGCGGTCATTCCTCGTGCCTTATCCGTAGTCCCCGACCTTGTCACCATCTCTTCCTTCGCCTACTGTCGCATTCCAATCCCCCATCACTATAAAATGTTTCCCTGCAGGAACACACGCAATCATGTCCTCTAACTGATTGTATCTCCTATCAACCTCTTCTTCCTTAAGGTTGCCGGGCACGACACACGGCCGATTGGGCCAAGCCCCGTGGTTGCCAGGACTCAAAATATCTCTATTGTCCATATTTTTCTAGGGAATGATAATTGAGGTGGTTTCCCGTTGCCTTCCTCAATAGTGTTTTTAACGTGACACCATCACTTACCGGCCGCCCCACTGGGGTCAGACGCCATTGCAGCCGCCTCACTGAGGAACAGACGCTGCGTGGACTACCTTTCGTCTGGCTCCTGCCCTTCGACCTATCTGGCATGGGTGACCCTACCAGGAGCAATTTTTATTACTCCCGCCAGCACAGCTCTAGGGGTCATCAGAACGCACAAGCCCTTCCACTTTTGAAAAAATGGTTTCTTCATTTTTAACACGGGTACTTATTGAACCGCCCTTGTAGAATATTGATTGGCAATTTTACGTCAGCTAATATGATTGGCGGAGGGGAAAACTATGAAGGGGTAAACGCGAAGAGGTGGGAAGCCGTAATAAAAGCACTTACCTTTTTCGCAGAGGGTTTTCCAGGCTGCTCCGACCGCCTCTTCTTCTGCTGACTGGTTTCGGGAAGACTTGGGTCCGAGTTACTCGGAGAGGAACACGAAACTTTGGGAAACTGGGAAATCTGCGAAAGTATAAAATTGCTATTAACAAAGAGTGTCTCCTCACCAAAGGAATGTGTTTGCATATCATGACAATGCACATGTCCACGTGTCTTCGCATCAAACGATGACCACCCTACTCAATGAATTCGGCCGATGGGATATATCATCGACCACCCTCCTTACAGCCCAGAGGACGTTGCCCCCCCAGTGGACTACCACTGGTTTCCCACTCTCAAAAAACACCTTAGGAGGACAGAAATTCAAGTCAGATAAGGAAGTGCAAGAAGAAGTAGTCAGTTGGGTTTGTGACATGGCAGGAGAAAGGTCCGATGCTGCTATTAAAAAGCTGGTTACAAGGATGCAAAAAGTGATTGATCATCAAGACGACTATGTAGGAAAATAGCTAAATGCTCAACCTTTTCACACAATGTACGCAAAGTTGAGGGAATACATTTGATTTTCTATAAAAAAAATATGATATACAGGGTTCGTCCAGAAAATAAGTGTACTGACTCCTGGGCTGGGCGGGCCGCTCCAGGCGCGCCCAGCACCGCTCTGACGGGCTGCGAATGGAGGGGGGTATGTTGGCAAGCGACGCTGAAAAAGGCAGTTGGCTCTGAGCTGTGGTGTAGTGAGGAGCTCTGTTAACGCGACCCTCCACGCTCGACCCACGTCACGGAAGGCGATTCCAAAGTTTTTGGAGCAGCATTATTCCATCAAATTTGCGGTAAAGCTTGGGAAATTGTCTACCGAAACTGTCGGTATGATTAACCAGGCTTACGGGGAGTCAGCCATGTCCAGAAACATGATCTTTCGGTGGCACAAGATGTTCGTGGAGGGCAGAGAAGAGGTCGACGACGAGTCTTCGAGAGGTTCCCGATGATGCCTTCGCGGGAGCGTTCCAGGAATGGGAACGCCGCTGGAACAAGTGTATCGACTCACAAGGGTCCTATTTTGAGGAATATTAGCTTAAGATATGTAAAAGTGTAATAAATTTTTTTTCCTGAGCTCAGTACACTTATTTTCCGGACGAACCCTGTATTACCTTTCAATACGCCCTCGTCCGAACATCACCCACCAAAAGTATCTCGATTTAGTGCCGTACCTGGTTTTGCTTGTGTTGTACATCACGGATTGTGGTAGAACCCATAACAGTCATCACAATCGGCATGAAGTTATCGGTTGCGGCACTGCTTGAGGAGGATTGAAACTGTTTCCGGCTCAGTTCAATATTGTGGTTTAAGAGTTCCACCGACGGTTTCCTATCCTCCGAACAGTCGATCAGCCTGGAGTCGAAGGAAGACTTGGAAGTGTCCTTACTGGAGTCTGCATCTTGTGGGAAGTATTTGAGATGGGGAAAGTCGAGGAAGGGTGATGGTTCAAAGTCCTGAAAGAACAACGAGAGTTGAGATTAGCACTCAAGGGTTATCACATTCAATCAATTATCACTGAGAAACAATCAAGGAACCTGGACAAAACTCATTCCGTACATTAATTGAGCCTTAAGCTAACTTTGCTCTTAATATTCAACACCACCGGGATTTGAACCCGGGCCCTCTGGGTGGGAAGCCAGTGCGCTAGCCACCTCACCATCTCAATATCATCTGCCTAATATCTGGCCCCCTTGGCTACTTCCCATAATATGTAATAGGACAAAATAAAGCAAAGTATTGACCAGAATATACAGCCTAACTGCTAGGAGGACTTCCCAAGGACGGTGCTTAAATATTAAACAATATGGAATGGACAAGAAAAAGATTGAATACAAGAAAGAATATTGCCATACGAATGTAAAGAGTACTCTGAATAAAATCGTCGAAGTAGATTCTAAATTCCGTGAAATAAAGTTCTTATGGCTTCAGTTCGAGTATTCATTGGACATGGTGGACTTGAAGGGGAGAATGTTGGGCGATTGATATCCTTCCTCCCAGGGTATCCTCTGTAATTGGCAACCATTCGGAAATTCTCAGGATCCATCGAATATCCCCAAAACGTTATAAAATCCATCCTGGCCACACCGAAATCCATCAAATAAAACCTGATGTTCCCGATATAAAATGCGATGAAATGTGATGATAATGATTGGGGGGGACATTGTACGTGTCATATCAATTTGGGAAGAGACACAATTAATAATAATAAAGCAAAGAAGAAACGATGATATAGAAAACTACTGATTAAAAGCCTAAAACTTCTGCCTGAAAGGAATTCCAAAGAGGCTGCTTCATCATTAAACAATGTGACAAGAAAAAGATTAAATACAAGAAAGAATATTGCTGTGCGAATGTAAAGAGTACTCTGAAGTGGATAAAATCGTCGAAGTAGATTCTAAATTCCGTGAAATAAAGTTCTTATGGCTTCAGTTCGAGTATTCATTGGACATGGTGGACTTGAAGGGGAGAATGTTGGGCGATTGCGGATGTAGGGATGGATAAATAGGATGTTGGATGGGATAGGGATGTTGGACGGAGTGAAGGCAGGATGGAAGTATGCGGAGATGGAGAGGGACTTATTTGAAGCGTATAAAGAGTGCCAGGCGGTGTTTCATTAGGCGAGGCTAATTAAGGAGGTACACGTATAAGTGTACAGTGTCTCTCCATCCAGAATCCTGCATTTGAAGTCTTCCAAGACCACCAATTAGTGATAATATATTATTATTGTTAAACAAAAACAATACTGTTTCTTACATATCCAGGGGAGTTGGTGTCGAAGACCTGTGTTTCTTCGACACAAATCTGTCTTCTTAAATTGGCAGTTTGCATTAAATTTGTTTGATCCTGGGTCGTCCGTACGAGGACGGAAATGCATTATGTTCAATTGTTGAGACTTTTGAATTAACAGGAGGGGTTTGTTGATATAGATCTCGCATATGTCTGCTGATGACCAAGCTCTATTTAAAGTCAGTCAGCTAACAGGTTTGCAAACATTGATGAATGAATTGGAAACTCAGTGCAACAGATATAACGGATTAGAATGTAAGAGGTAGGAATGAGAGTAAATGCGGAATTCATTTAAAATAAGTTAGGTTTGATTGGATGACCAAGCTTTAGTCAATGTCAGTCAGCCAATTAGGTTTGCAAAAGCATTGCTGAGTGAATTGGAAATTCAGTGCAATAGATATAAATGGGATTAGAAGCAATATTAATAAAACAAAGGTTATGCGATTCTCCAGAAAGTGAAATGGGAAGCAAAACATTAAAATAGGAGGGCAAAAACTAAAGCAGGTAGAACAGTTTATACGTCCCTTAGCAGGTGTTATTTGGACCAAAGATGGTATCAAAGTAGTAGGGACGTAAGGAGAAGAATTGCGCTAGGCAAAGAAGCTTTCACAAGGAGGAGGGAGTTGATGAGAGGGACATTGAGTCAGGATATTAAGAAAAGACTCGTTAGGAAACTTTGATATGTTAAGCGTAGTTATATGTGTGGCTATGGAAACATGGTCATTGAATCAGGAGGATAGACGTAGATTGGAGGCTATTGTAGATATAATGTGGGTGTGGAGAAGAATGGAGAAGGTGAAATGGACAGAGAAGACAACAAATGAGGAAGTACTTGGTATGGTGGGAGGGGAAGAGAGGGGTTTGTTGGGAGATATTACCAAGGAGGAGGCAGATGAAGAATGGATGAAGGGGGTATTGATTGCCAGTAGTGGGATGTTGAAGAAGACTGTAATAGAGGGGAGAATGTTAATGTCAAACGAGGAAAGGGAATCTCTCCATCTCTAAGTCTCTCCATCCAGTATCCTGCGGTAAAGTCTTTCTAGACCACCAATTAGTGATAATATATTATTATCTTTAAACAAAAACAGTAATGTTTCCAATGTATCCTGGGGAATTGCTGTTGAAGACCTGTGTTTCTACAACAGAAATCTATGTCTTCTTAAATCAACAATTTGCATTGAATTTTGTTTGTATTTGGGTCGTCCGTATAAGAACGGAAATGAGTAATATTCGATTTTTGAGACTTTTAAATTACAGGAGGGTTGTGTTGATAACAACTTGAGAGGTAGGAACGAAAGCCAGAGGGGAATGCCTTTTAAAATCTGTTAGGTATGCTGATGACCAAGCTTTCATTATTGTCAGTCAGCCGAAGGGGTCACAAGCATTGTTTAGTGAATTGGAAACTCAGTGCAACAGATATATGGGATGAGAATCAATATTAATAAAACAAAGCCTATGCGATTTTCTCGGAAGAAAAAGGCTACGCAAAACATTAAAATAGGAAGGGCAAAAACTAGAGCAGATAGAACAGTTTAAATGTATCTCTGAGGTGTTATTTGGACCAACACGGTCAAAGTGGTAGGGACGTAAGGAGAAGAATTGCGCCAGGCAAAGAGGCTTTCACACAAGGAGGAGGGAGTTAAGATGAGAGGGACGTTGAGTGAGGTAATATTAAGAAAAGACTCTTTAGAAAACTTTGATATGGAGCGTAGCTATGTACGGTGCGGAAACATGGTCATTGAAGCAGGAGGATAGATGTAGACTGGAGGCTTTTGAAATGTGGGTGTGGAGAAGAATGGAGAAGGTGAAATGGATCGAAAGAAGGAAAACAAATGAGGAAGTACTTGGTATGGTGGGCGAAGAGAGGGGTTTGTTTGGAGATATTACCAAGGAGGAGGCAGATGAAGAATGGATGAAGGGCGTATTGACCAGCAATAGTGGGATGTTGAAGAGAGACCGTGATAGAGAGGAGAATGTCATTGACAAACAAGGAAAGGGAAGGAACAGGGGATAGGGATGTCTTGGATAGGGGATGAAGGGAGGAAGGAAGTACTCAGAGATGAAGAGGGACCTGATGTAGAGTAGGACGCTGGATTTTGTGTTTTGCTAGGAGTCACAAAATGTTTTATTTGGTAGCTGTGTCCATCCAAAAACCTATCTTACCGGTAGATTATTACTAACTATCTATGTTATCTCAACATCTATAAACTTCAGAAGCAAGAATACTTACCACCAAGCCTCTGTTGACGGATGCCTTGAGGAATTCAATCCGTGAAGTGATACACATAGCTTTAAAGTACTTGAACTCTGACACCTTATCCATGCACTCGTGACAAATGGTGACTGGAAGGCCATCGTCTTTGCAAACCTACAGAATGAGACAAGAGAAGGAATAATTCATTGGCAGAGAAAATACCACTGTTGTAGATGAAATGAAAAGTCTTCTGATAATGCCACTTCGTTTAACCTCAATGCTACGAATACCACTGGGGTTTCAACATTGAAATGACTGCAATAGCACCTAATTGCACACAAATTTCAATATTTTAATTGGCTAAAAATAGCTCTAGTGCCAGACAAGGTTTGTATAGAATGTATCAGGAAATTTTCCAGGGGAAAGCAAATTTGTTTCGCCACATATTACCACGTACAATGGTTCTAAATATTCTTCAAAGTACGAGGGTCATCCGGAAAGTAGTACCCGTTCGTGAAATAAAGACACAAAAGTAAATATTAACAAACATAAAAAATTTTATTTGAAAGAGGATACTTTAAACTACTTCTCAACATAATCTCCAAGCAAATTAAGGCATTTGTCATAACGTGTGACAAGTTTCTGTATTCCTGCTGCATAGTCCTTCGCCGCCAGCTCATTGAGATACGCGAGGGACCCATCTTGCACAAATTTTTGCATAATGCAGATGGTGTTTAACAATTTCATGAACAATTGTTCGAGAAACATTGGGAAAATGCTCACAGATGTCATCAATTGTGACGCGCCGATCGTTCCTCACGAATTCGTCAACTGAGCTCACCAGTTGGTCTGTAATGACAGACGGTCTCCCCGAACGCTCATCGTCGTGTGTGTTCCCCCTCCCCATGTTGAAGTTGCGACACCACCGCCGAACAGACGACTCGTCCATTACATTGTCTCCATACACCTCCTTTAATTGGCGATGAATATCACATGGGCGAACGTTTCTTGCATTGAGGAATTTAATCACTGCCCTCACTTCACAACTGGCGGCGTTCTCAATTTTTTTAAACATTGTAAACAATCACAGAAACAACACAGGCAATGCTAGCGTCACGCAACTTGGCTCAGAGAAGGCAGACAAGCCACTGAAGCTATCTGACCTCGTCCAGCGGCTACTCGCGTCGTCAGCACTTCATGCGGCACGAACGGGTACTACTTTCCGGATGACCCTCGTAATTCTGAAGATGTGGGGGACAAAATGAAGTCAGAAGCGATTATTATTAGGTAATCTACCGGTTAAGGTAGGTTTTTGGATGGACACAGCTACTAAATAAGTATTAGGTGATTCCTATGAAAACACAACTTCCTACTATAAATCAGGTCTTGGGATAGGCATATGTGTCCAAGATTCAACATAGAGAAAACTATACATCCAAACAAGCAACTGTATATGGCCTTGGTGGACTTAGAGATAGCCTTCAACAAAGCGGAATGGAACAAGATGTTTGGACTGCTGGAAAAACTCAGAATAGATTACGACGACAAAGGGATAACCTATCAGTTATACAAGGAGCAAGTAGCCACTATGTTAATGAGGGATGGAAGCCATAGGGAGGTTTAAATTAACAAAGGAGTTAGACAAGAACTCAATCTCTCACTTGAATTGTTCAAAATGTACCTGGAGGCAGCAATAAGAGAAGCCCAAGGCATCGGATTAAACGGAATTAGGATCATTGGAGAAGAGATAAACATGCTATGCTTTGGCGATAATATTGCAATGATGGCACGAAAACCAGGAGGATCTCCATAGGTTACTAAACGTACTGGATCAAGTTGTACAAAGATATAACATGAACAAGACGAAGACTAGAATCCCAGAATGTGGAAGAGAGAAGTGGAATACAGTAGTAACACTGAAAGGAGAAACATCAGAGGAAGTGGATTCCTTCGTCTATCTCTGAATTATCATCACATGGGATGGAAGATGTACTACTCCAGACATCAGGCAAAGAATAGCTCAAGCTAAGAGATTATTCACTTAGTTCAATAGTTTCAGCCTCAACTTTGTGGAAGTTCATTTTAATAAATGAAAAAGAAACACTTTGTTCCAATCCACCACTTTATTACAGGTACGACTAGTTTCGACGCTACGGCGTCATCCTCAGGTACAAAGTTTAAAGTCACAATCATTGTATATATACCCTCTTCTGGAAAGGGTGGGGGAGTTGTGGGAAGAGGGGGCGGGGAGGGGAGTACGGGGGTAGGTACGAAGGAATGTGGGAGAGGGTAGGAAACACCAGGAAAAGCGTTAGTGACTGGGGGGGGGGATTGGAAGGTGGGTTAAGAAAGGGGAAAATTTCATTGGTCGGTATAATTTGAGTCAATGGCTAATGGGGATAAAGGTACGGGTTAGGAGTCAATGGGAGTTGGGGGGAAGGGGTTAGAGGTTCTGTTTTTCTGTTATTGCTAGGGAGGCTTCCAGGAGAGGTGATACGTTCTCAAACAGAATGTCATTGAGTAAATGATGTTTCTTCATTGTTCTCCGGATCTCCAACTCTTCCTTCCTTTCCATCCTCCTCCCTTTTTCTTCACGATGTAGAATTTTGGGGATGAAATCACTGGTGTGATTTTCCTCCCACAGGTGTTTGGCAAAGTGGGATTATTCGCTATTAAAGGACAAGTTCTGTGGTCAAAGGAGACAGAATTACAGATGAGGAAAACGTGAGAACATTCGTATGGAGCTCGGTACTATATGAAGCTTGGATTATTTTGAAAAGTAGACCAGAAAAGACTACATTCCTTCAAAACCTGGTGCTGAAGGACGATGCTTATGTTCAAATGGATGGATGAAATGAAAAATTACGAAGTATACAGGAGAATAGACAAAGAACGGACCTTGTGGAGCATCAGAGACAGAAAAGAGAAGTACCAGACCGATTGGCAGAGCCTAAGACACAATGGATTCGTGAAGAATATATAATAGAAGGAAAAACACACCCAAAAGTCCCAAGAGGAAGGCCACAGGATAAATATTTGGGACAAATAAAGAAGGAAGTAGAAATTGCAATTAAAAATACTAGGAAGTAAAGCCAATTAGCATCAGATGGGGCAGGATGGCAGGCTGTGGTGTCAACCAATCAATCTTAGGATTGAACGACCAATAACGATGATATAGAAATACGTGGTCTTATGCTCAGAACTAGTGGTGTCGAAAAAACAGCTTAAAAGATTCAATTTTTCCAAAAATACGTCACACGGATGGTTTTAGACCAACATTATTCCTTTATCCAGCATTTTTAGTCTCTATAAGTAATATTTGGATATTATTTCGTTAAATTTTCGGAATAATAAAACTTTTTTTTGATCATTTACTCGACGATATATTTTTGCTCGGCCATGCAATATTAATTGAATGCATATTTAATGCAGTAAATGATATTAAGACCACTTTAATGGCTTTAAAACGATAATACACTCAAGTCACGAATCCACAACAGTTTTGGAGAAATTAATTTCAAACTTTTACTCTCACGCGAATTACGTCAATCATAAAATTGGCGATATATTTAAAAAATATTTCGAATTGGACAGAAACTGATGATTGTTTTCTCAGGTATTCCTTGCTTTAATCTAAAATAACGGAAGTTGTCACCAGAAAAACATTATTTATAGTTAATTTTACCATTTAAAATGGGAAAAAGGTTATACGGAGTTTACGCATTCACCTTAATTCACATTTCAAATTACTTATCCAACATCGCGTCAATTGGGGTTAAGAAATCTAGAAGTGGGTAGGCACCGGAGAGATCAAAACCTTCAAACCTATCTCCGATACAACATATCAAAATAATTCGACAGAAAACTGAACATAGGGTCGTCCTAAGATCTATGTTGGAGAAAGAATTTTTATGTGAACAGTGCAATAAAGTATGCCATAATTACCTCCCGATTGCAATAATATATATTTATCGTAATTTAATAATGGAAACTTGAAGAAAACGCAATTTCTGCGTATTCAATTGTGCCTTAATTCTACAACTTCATCGAAACATACCCAAAACCTATCGCACAATCCGTTTTATGTTCAATTCCGAAACAGCCAACTTAAACGCGTCGGTGGCTCATTACCACTTTGCTGAATATCTTCGTAATTTATGGAAAAAGTACACATAAAACGCTTAGATCCATATATGTATTTACAGAGAAGAGTTGTTGATTCATATAAACAGTTGCTATTTAACTTAGCAACAAACACTGTCAACAACTTTCACTAAAAACAACGATAATTCGATGGAATACTAAACGCTATGAACTCAATCAAATAAAGATATTTCTTCGCTTAAGTTTTTGATGATCAAGATGATTTAACGTGACCAGTATGTGGCATAGGTACTGTCTAAGGTTAAACTCACACAAATGGGCAAAATCTGGTAAAAAGCAGGACAGTTAATGTATTATTGCTTAAAATTAAACCTAAGTAAAATAAGAACAACCAAATTAAAAACATTAACCCACAATGGAATGCACAAAAATGTCAGTACTAGGAATAGGCACTTGATTAATACTACGAAGTGCTTTAAATCAGCACACACATATACTCACATCCAATTGTAATAGCTCTTTAATAATCTTCCAAACGAGTAAACCTTTCGTTCCATTTGGGTCGAAGATATTGATGGAAAAGTCACAAGTTTTTCGACATAGCCTACATAGGGAAATGTTGCCGTCAGTCATCTTTGGTTCAGGTAATTTTTCACTGCCGTCAATGACACAATTGACTGAAACGTTTTATAACAACTGTCTCCTTCCACATTTGGGTAGTATCACAAACCATTAGAAATAAACCGTCGGCAATGTTTAATTCACTTATCCAAGCCAAAATCCCGCGTATTTCTCGCACACGACCTTATCTAAACAGGTTATGCGAAGTGCATATAACGCTCCTCAAATGTTTGAACGCATCAAACAAATAAACAACATCATTCCTTAACCGCGAAAGGATGATGTGAAAAACATTCCGATATCTTTGCATAAATGCGAATGTTTTTCGTGTAACGGTTGACATTTCACGCAAATACTGAGTGTTTACCGAGAGTTTACAGGCGTAACTCGTGTAATTAACGGGAGTAGATGGATTATCATGGCATCTTAAAAAAGTACGTTTCTGCCGTAATAAACAATATGTCCCGTAAGGGAAAATATTGAACTTGATTGAAGAGAATAAAATACATCAGTTGATAATGGGATATATTAACACAAAGAGATAACAATAATAGTATCACCAACCCATTCAATAAAAAACTAATTGAGCTGATATGCACACAACACTTGATACTTATCCACCGTCAGTACTTGGTTTACCGTTTTTTTCCCCTCTGTCAAACTTTCACTCCTGTTGATGGTCACGTAAATAACCGAAATATGGTTACACACAAAAAATCAATGATGACTGTGGTATAGATTAAAAATACCAAATGTAACAGGTACCCAACTGCGCTTAAACTATTCCTCAGTCAATCGGTTCGGTCATTCAATCTTCTAACGATGCATGATGTTTTGTGAAGGTTATGCGGAGATGTGAATTAAAACCCTTTGGAAATAAGCAATGCTCTCATCGGAGATAAGGCAGCCTAGTTTGATGGAAATTTATGAAAGACACGTCAACAAGAATTAAAGGGGAAAATCCAGATGGTTAGCGAAAGACCAGATAGATATGTTGATAATAAGTGGACAGGGCAAAGAAATGCCTGAAACTGAAGACGTTAGCGGATGGAAGAAAATGATGTGGAGTCGAGTCTAAACCTCTGTATTCTTAACACCAACTTACACTCATGTATGTAATAAGCTCGCTGGGAGCAACAACTGAACACGCAAATTATTCCCAATAAATGCGTGAGAACAATTTCCAGCGATAACTATGCGAATGATAAGGACAAAGCGATAACAATAATAGAGCCACAGTCTCAACGCATTCAGTGAGCTATTCATTGAAAAGGAAGATGACATTTTGAGAAATATCACTGAAAACGAACTAATTGAGCTCATATTCAGACAAAACTTGTTACAAATACTTGGAATATTAGATCTACATAATTAAAAATACCTCTTTCCGTTTTAATGCTGTCGTATCGACGGAATAAACAAATATAAACAAACATTAAATCACAACCTTCGATACCGTTGCTATGTTTACTACAATAATAAACAAAGTTTTTGCAAGGTTTGGAAGAGTGGCAATATCTATGAAATCTCCGCAAATATTTTGGATTTTCAGTTTAAAACGGAAAATAATTTGTCATTATCCAGGAATCAGATGTGTAAAAGTGTAACGCAAAAGATATCAACTATCAGAACAGCCAACAGCCATTCCTTGTTCAATTGTTTATCCTCAAACTGCAGTGTAGCGAGTGTTATTGTCTGTGAAACTCCTCTCAGTTCGAAATACTGAAAGATATGGCTGAGTTACATCAAAAGCCGGAGGACAAAGTCATTCAGGAGCTTCAGGACATTGCCCATAAGTTAAGAATTCATTCCATCCGTTCTACTAATGCGTCAAAGTCCGGACATCCGACATCATGTTCTTCGATGGCAGAGATCATGTCTGTGCTTTTCTTCCACACAATGCGCTACAAAGTGAGTGAGCCAAGACATCCTTCAAACGATCGTTTCATCTTATCAAAAGGACATGCTGCTCCAATTCTGTACGCAGCTTGGGCAGAAGTCGGACTTTTCCCCGCTTCTGATTTGTTGAACTTGAGGAAAATCGACAGTGATCTCGAAGGACACCCGACTCCTCGTTTAAACTTTGTGGACATTGCGAGTGGATCCTTAGGACAAGGACTGTCTGTGGCATGTGGAATGGCTTATGTTGGAAAGAATATTGATAAGGCGTCGTACAGGGTTTATTGCATCCTTGGTGATGGCGAATGTGCAGAAGGTTCAGTTTGGGAAGCCCTGAATTTCGCCAGTTATTACAAACTTTCGAATTTGTGCGTAATTCTTGACATTAATCGTCTTGGACAATCGGAACCTACTAGTTTACAGCACGATATGGATGCATACAGGAAGAGATTGGAAGGATTTGGTTTCCATGCTCTTGTTGTTGATGGACATGACGTGGAAGAAATTTGCAAAGCTTTCAGTGGGGCCATTTCTATGCAGGAGAAACCAACAGCTATCCTCGCCAAAACCTATAAGGGTAAATACTTTCTTGATATTGAAAACTCTGAGGATTGGCATGGGAAACCATTGGGAACCAAAGCTGAGGAAGTTATCAAGCATCTTGAAGGCCTCATAAAGAATCCAGGAGCTCTCCAAATTCAACCACAAGAACCGCTTAATGATGATGCTGGTTTAGCGGATCTCAGTGCCTTGGAATTGGATTCAAAGCCGAGTTATAGTATTGGTGAAGCGGTGGCCACCCGTTTCGCGTATGGAAATGCCTTAGCGAAATTGGGTAATTGCAATAAAAGGGTCATAGCTCTCGATGGTGATACGAAGAACTCTACTTTCTCTGATAAGCTCAGGAAGGTTCATCCTGATCAGTTTATCGAGTGCTTCATAGCAGAGCAAAATATGAGCGGGGTTGCAATCGGGGCTGCTTGCAGAGATCGCTGTGTCGTGTTCGCATCTACATTTGGTGCGTTCTTCACCAGAGCTTTTGATCAAATCCGGATGGGTGCCATCTCACAAACAAACGCGAATTTCGTAGGTTCTCACTGTGGTGTCAGCATCGGTGAAGACGGACCGAGCCAAATGGCATTGGAAGATTTGTCATTGTTCCGAAGCATTCCCGGTAGCACTGTGTTTTACCCTAGTGATGCCGTTAGTTGTGAATACGCAGTTGAAATAGCGGCTAAAACTAAAGGTGTTTGTTTCATAAGAACTTCTCGCCCGAACACGCCAGTTATTTACAAGAACGACGAGGTATTTGAGGTGGGTAAAGCCAGAATCGTATTACGACACCCAAAGGATCGAATTTTACTAATTAGTTCTGGTGTTACTCTGCACGAGGCTATGAAAGCAACCGCTATCTTGGAAGAAAGTGGAGTGAGTGTCCGCGTAATGGATTTGTTCACAATTAAACCAATTGATTGTGAAGGCATAAAGATGCATGCCAAGGAATGTGGTGGAAAAGTGATAACAGTTGAGGATCACTACCCAGAAGGCGGAATCGGAGAAGCGGTCCTATCCGCAGTGTCCGAAGATCCTTTCATTACAGTAAGGAAACTTGCTGTCATGGAACTCCCACGGTCTGGCCCCCCTGATTTGCTTTTGGAGAAGTTTGGAATAAGTGCTAAGTGTATTGCTCGGGCAGTTTTACAATTCCTGGAGAAGAAATGAACATTTTTAGTACAGTATAGCATTTTCTGAAAGCGCATCCTTGAGCAAAGCATTTTAAAATGTTTACATTACTCACTTACTCTTGTTTTGTATGTTGAATAAATGGATTTGGGTCAATTGTGACATGATTAAAAAGTGTTTTATTGTGTTGTGACCACCTATTCAGCGTTGTAGATCTTCTAATTTCGTTCTCCATAGCTTGAAATTGTGTTAATTTACACGTAGACATGTACCGTATTCGTGATATATCCGATGTGTGAGAGTTTGTGAATAGTTCTAGAACATTTGAGTCAATTCAGTACTGAATGTGTCCTAATTTTACGTAATAGTTGGCATCTGTCGTAATGTTTTCATGATCAACGTAGCTTATATGCGCGTTTAAACTGTTGTCATTATGTAACAAGTGAATAACTGAAATAATACGTGCGTGTTTGTTTACCCCCTAATATTTTTCAAGTTTGACAATGATTTTTCCCAAGTTTCCACGTATTTGCGACCAAAGCAAGCGTTTTAATTTATTCTTATCTTACTATGAATGTTAAACGATGTTTTATCAATCTCGTAGTTTCAAAACTAATGGTAAATATAGCTTCGAGCAGCTGTTTAATTCCTAAATGTTTAACTCAAGTCATCAACTTGTCACTTTGGTAATATCTTGGGTATTTATCAATGTACTTACCCGAAAAAGTCTAATATATAGGAACTATTTAAGGAATTAGCGACCATAGAGCAGTAATGGCAAAATTTTCTCAGTATGGGGTCTAAAATAAGAAGCCTGGAAAAGCAAATTGGTTGTTCTAAGAAGGGGGCTATGATGGCTTCAAATGCGTGTTACTAAGTCTATTTGTTTACATTACGGAAGACAGTACGTACTAAATACTGAGAACATGTGGAATGTCTTCCTTGACATCACGAGCTCAGCAGTCTACTGGTTACTTACATGTACCTAAATTTATAAAAGTTACCAGGAACCTTGACGGCACAACGCGGATGTTAGGAAATCACTGTCACGCCTAGATGAAATATATTACAGATGATATCTCTAGTAACAAAAGGAATGAGGTTACTCGTGATTACAAGAAAACCTTGGGCGAATGTCATGGATTTACGGGAAGCGTAAAGCGAATTCTAAAGGAAAAGATGAGAGGAAATTTTGATAGAGAAACAGAAAGTATTTTGGTCGTACTTCCCGAGAGTTTCAGGGAATTACGTCAACAGTTAAATCAATCATAAAATGATTAAGGCGAAAGAGTAACCAGCAGTTTGGAAAAGGCAAACTTATTTATTTCCTCCCGTCAAAGCGCCTTCACCAAAATCTCCGATAACTTGCCAATTCGTTCCTGCAAACTGACGCTCAAATTTTAAATCTAATTGAATACAATAGAACGTTTGCAGATAAATATTACGTCTCGTAAATCCGGCAGATCTAATCAAATTCTCGCTCGCGTATTTGAAAGCGAGGGTCGCGGTAGTCCAGGGGGTAGAGCGTTGGACTACTGACCGGAGGGACCCGGATTCGATTCCAGGGCAAGGCACTCGGGGCACCTGCAGCTCCACCCAATTACGTGATTTTTCGGATAGTACTAGATCTTCCTGGGAAACCATAACCGGCACAGGGAAAGGAACTGGGCCCCCTTAATACCCTGATGTGTGAATTTCACATGCTGTAAATAGGGTTTAGTACTACTGGGTGAACTCTACCATCATCCATACCAAATCGACCTTCCAGTGTTGATTACTACTGTGCTTATGGTTTATATTTAAAGCCACTTGCGTTTGAAATTGATTAAGAAAATTATGAAGTAGTTTGCAAACAAGTTCTTTTCAACCACTAGGCGAGAACACAGGAACACAATTATTAATAACTTATCAGGAAAAGAGGGTTTATTATGCAGACATTTAGGTTAGCCCTTAAGATTTTTAAAAATAACAGAAATTATCATTGTATTGCATGCTCTGTAGGAACTTATCACAGTCTGATTAACTACAAATATAGAAAAAGGAATACTTAGATATTCCACAGTTATATTGTATTAAACATGACCTAGGTTTTGACTTACAGAGTCATCATCAGGGTTGATTGCTTTCTGTTATCTATCTTGTATACCTATCGCTTATTATTATCTTTCTATCATCAGGATGATTGCTTTAATCCCTGACAGTGAATTTGTCGGTCGAAACCTAGGTCGTGTTTTATTAAAATATATCTGTGGAATAACTAATGATAATATATCATAATGCACTTTATTTGGCCAGCGATCAAGTAGTATTACAACTTTTACGCTTGATATATAAGACATGTCATGGGTGAAACCAAGTATTTCTCATTCCGAAATGAATCAATTCCACAAATTGATGCCTCAAACAATGCTACAAATATAGATATTAACTCTAAAGATGTAAAACATTAGTGTTTGGAATAAATATCATAAAAGTAAGGTATACTTTGATTCACTAAATAATACAACACACATACTCATGGAATAGGTTTAGAAAAAGTATAAAACCACCATATTTCTGTTGAAATCAGCATTTATTTATTAATATTATTATAATTATTATTGAAACTTACAAGTGCAGATATAGACAATGTCATTTGGAACGCAAGTCCAAAGTAATTACAATCCAACCTCTGGTAAAATTAATATAACGTCTTAAATCCAATCAATATCACAGAATATAATAAAGTCCGAAATTAAAAACCAATACACTTGGAAGGAAACGTTTAAACACAGATTAATTGTATCTGATCTCTAGAAGTAAATATTAATATTATTGCAATGGGTGATCTACAGTTTAAGTTAGGTTTTAGATTGACACCAAGCTATTCAACAACCAACTTATCCCTCTCCTCACAACAAAACACAACCCAATCTGAACGACTTGAAACTCTGAACAGGTTTTTAAATTACAACACTGTCCATCTGAGTAAAATAACATTGTATATATATATACACATATGAAATCAATTGACTTGTGTGGGGGCTATTAAATTACCATATTTCAGTAGAATTCCAGTCATACATTCATCATGTAATTTAAACCTTGGAATAGACACTGTAATTTTATTATAATCAAATTTATTCATATGTTAATTATTTCATCTCATTATTTTACAATGATGACAGAGTCAGACAGCTAATCTTCACAACCTGTACATGTCTCCATCAGACTGCTTATTAAGATGCGAGTGGGGAATGAGGAATCTGGATTGGGCATTGCTTTAGGAAGAGGTGTAAGGCATGGGGTGTATCCAATTATTACTGGTTCTGTTCAATACGTATATATATATATATATATATATATATATATATGTGTGTGTGGAGAAAATGATTAAAAGAGAGGCATTATGGGAAGAAATGGAGAAATAGGAATCAAAGTTGGAAGGGAATTCATTTAAAATGAGTTAGGTTCCCTGATGACCAAGCTCTAGTTAATGTCAGTCAGCCAATAGAGGGACAATATTACAGAAAATAGGGATAGATTGGAGGGATAGGAGGCTAATCCACGACCTGTACATGTCTCAGACTGCTTGGGTTGGGAACGGGGAGTCCAGTTGGGCAGTGTTAGGAAGAGGTGTAAGGCAGGGTTGCCCATTATCACCATTGCAGTTCAACCTGTATGCAGAGGAAATGATTAAAGAGGGGCATTATGGGAAGAACTGGAGGTAGGAATGAAAGTGGGCGGGGAATTTGCAAAATCAGTTAGGTAAGCTGACGATAAGCTTTAGTTTGTCATTCAGCCAATAGAGGGGTTGCAAGCATTGCTGAGTGAATTGGAAATTCAGTGAGACAGGTATGGGATGAGAATCAATATTATTAAAACTAAGGTACTGCGATTTTCTAGAAAGAAATAGGCTAAGCTTAACATTAAAGTAGGAGGGAAAAAACGAGAGCAGGTAGAACAGTTTAAACATATCTAGGAAGTGTTACTAGGACCAAAGATGGTATCAAAGTAAGTAGTATGGGCGTAAGGAGAAGAATTGTGTCATATTAGGCAAAGAGGCTTTCCTAGACAAGGAGGAGGAGGATGGAATTAAGATGAGAGGGACCTTGATTGTAAGGATGCTTTAAGAAAAGACTCGTTGGGAACACTTTGATATGTGGAGCGTAGTTATGTGTCTGGCTATGGAAACGTGGTCATTTGAAGCAGGAGGATAGGCGTAGATTGGAGGCTCATCAATTGATATATATATATATATATATATATATATATACTTATTTATATAGAAACAGATATAAGGAAAATGGATAGGAACACACATAAAGGAGGAATGAGGAAGTGTAGTATAGAGCAATGGGTATCTACGGTTAAGAGAGAGAGATTGAGAGAGAGAGAGAGGGGTTTGTTTTGGAGATATATCATTACTACTAAGGAGGAGGAGGCAAGGGGAAGAAAGATATGGATTGGAAGGGATTGGATTGATTGATCGGCATTAAGAGTGAATGGATGTTGAAGAAGAAGACTGTATAATATAGAGACAGGAGAATGTTAATGGTAATAGGAATAAGTAGGGATAGGAATAGGTGATAGATAGGGATGTGTCTTAGATAGGGATGTATGAAGGGAGGAAGGAGGTACTCAGAGATGAAGAGGGACTAGGATGTAAAGTAGAATGCTGGATTTTAGTGTTTTGTTGGGAGAGAGAGACAAGGTATTTCTTTGGTAGTTGTGTCCATCCATAAACCTAACTTAACTGGTAGATTACGTTATAATAATAATAATAACAGATAAGGTGTCCAAAAAAAAATAAATGTACATAAATAGATTTTGAGAAATTATTAAAATAAAAAATAAATAGTTACAGCTTTTCATTCCATAATGAAAAATATTCATTTAGTTCATAAAGACAACTTCGATAAAAAAATCAATTTTAACTTGGAGTTTTAACATTGATATGTGTTGTTATCTCTTATGTTCATGTTATAAATATAAATATAAGACATACATCTTAAGTATTGATAAAGGCACATATGTTTCTCGTTCGGATATTTCAAAATGGAATGATATGTTCTTTATTACCATCCTTATTCATTCTGTAATTATTCAAGATTCTTCCTCTCCCTAATCAATTGGCACAACTTCTAATCTACTTTCAGTAATCCGGACAAGTATTTTGGACATGGGCGACTGCAGTGTTGCCATAAACATCTCGAGGAGTCCACCGTCTTCCAGCAAGAGAAGCAGGAGGCGTCGGAGAAGACAAAAAAGGAAGAAAGACACATCTCAATTGACCTTCCCTCTCCTAGATAACGGAAAAGGATTCATATTCGAGACGGAAATACAATGCGGTCTGTCCCTCCGACATAAAACTGGTGAAAACTGGACGAGGAATCACGTCCTGAGCAGGAAACTCGACCAAAACACGGTCGAGGACTTGATAAATGAGATTAAAAGCATAGATGTTGGATTGAATTACTCGATTGATTGGTTTTCGTTGAATAAACTCAAGGAAATATTGAATAACATAGCTCTTAGACACTATACAGCACGGTATTCAAATCAAATTTATTCTCTCAACTTTTAATAAAAAGCATAATGTAATTTTAAGCTTATATTATTGGATTACCCTGACTCTATTCTGTTGGTTTAAGTGTTTTTTGTATATTGTAGCCGTCAAATAACAGTATGTCACGTGAAACTTAAAATCTTATTCAACGGAAAACACAGTGAGTAATTTCTCCACCCGGGTAATAGCATAATGGTATTGGCATTGCGAAGAGTTTACTTAACGTTCACCGGCTTGACACAAACGGACTATTTGCTCCAGAGTAGCGATTACGGCATCCGGTATAGCCTTGGTTATTCTCTCGTGGATCCTAGCAATCTTCTTCAGAACCACTGGATAATAAGATCCATTCTTCCTGAGAACAACCCTGAATGCTGTGTATCCGAGCCAATCAATTTCTTCCTTTGACGGCATTTCGTTTAGGCTGTGTTTTTCTCCACACTTTTCAATACGGTACGTGAATTGACCAAGCCTTTTCCGAATGCATTTCATCATTAACACATGTCTACTGCTGTACCTGATGGATTTGTTCACACTCTCAACCCTCGAAGCACTTTGTTCGACTGTCTTTTCATTCTCGAGTCTCCTGTTTAAATCTACAAGACTCTTAGACGAAGAAGAATGTCGAATGGAACCACCTTTACTCTCCATCAATCCTTTCTTCTTCAAACCGAGTAGTTTGTGAAGTACCTTGGTTGTGGCATTGAAGTGTGCCGCAATCAACAATGCCCCCCTGAAGATATTGCAAAGGACGACTCTCTCTCCGTTCAACTCTGCGTTCAACGTCAGGTAACATAGTTTAGTACGGTTGAAGGAATCGCCTTTTTCCAGCAAACTGAAAATAAACAAATAAATACTTCCCAGTTCAGTCAGACAATTAAAAACAAGGTCCAATTCAATGCTCTTTGTATTAGTGCATTAAAACCGCATAAACCATGTGCCACATGCCTGTTGGTACGGCATAAACCATTGCGGTACGAACTGAAAAGAGTAAGAAAGTATTATTGCTGCAAGAAGAACTTGTAGAGACAGTTTTTCTCGCAGAAAAGAGAACTCTTATCAGTATTTCAGTATTGCTTGCGTGCTGTGTATCTATATATACACACAATACTGAGCAAGCCAATACAAATGGATAATGGCAGGGGGTGTTAAAAATTATGCAAATCCATTGAAAGGAATTAAGGTGAAAGTAAAATTAATAATAATGAAAACCACATTCCAATTCACACGGAGATATATATATATATATCAATATAAATATATATACATATATATTGCACAAATATATATATATATATAATGTATAACACTTAGCACTAGTGGACACAGACAAAAACTAGTGCTAAGTGTTATACATTATTATTCACGTCCGTGAGACTTTCAAAAAGTGTTATATATATATATATATATATATATATATATATATATATATATATATATTTGTGCAACATATTAATCATATTACAATTGTAGTCTGTACAATAAATGGGCGAAACTGTGCAATTTGGAAGCCAATGACACCTTGGACTATAATAATAATAGCCTCCCCGCCCCACTACTAGCAGTGGCGCTATTTGCCTGAGCAAACCAATGAGGGACGTCTGTGCTTTGGAGAATGTTCATCCAGCTGTGCGTATGATATCCCAGTTCTGTCATAGTTTCTTCTGTCGTCCTCTCTTTGTTTTTAATACTGTTTGTCGTCGACAAGATGGAAATTGAAGAAATCACGGAGGAACTAATCAACATGTCAAGTTTATACTGTGAAGTGCAGTGGTAAAAGTTATCTTAAGAAATTACTGAGAAGTGTACTGACAGCTGTTTAAAACGGTGATAGTAATGCTATCTGAGGAAGAAAACATCCATTTCCAAGGTGGATCAAGGGTTTTCATTAAAGATGGCCGAGACAAGATGATCCCACGGATGACGCAAGGCCAGGACAACCATCAAACCACCCCTTGTTTGACGTTGATACAACATTGATCGTGTGTGCAATTGTCCCTTGACCTTCTTATCTAATCGTCATTATAATAATAACTGTGATAGGAATGATATCAGCTGATATGAACTGAATTTAGATTAAAATCAACTAATACCATTTTATTACCATGAATGACACTATGATTGGATGGATGGACATGGATGTTGAAGGTTTTCTTTGATGTTCAAGGTTGTGGTTCTTAGTGAATTTCTTCCTGAAGAAACAGAACAGTGAGAATGATGGCAGTTCTACCTTAGATACAGTTCCCTCAAGCGTTTAGAGACTTGGCGTGCGACCGAGGGGATGGACATGGATGTATCTATGGTGACACTCAAACAAACACCAATGAATGACACCATGACACAATGCAACACCATTCAGAGCACATTATATTCAGAGAGCACATTGATATATGTTCGCCGTTGTTTCTGGCCAAATTAAATAATTCAAATCACCCCATTGATCCTATGATCATCGCAATCCTCCTCCTTATTATAATTATTATATTCTTAAAATAGATCTTTGCCCCTTTTTGCGACTTTTTATCCTATATATGTTCCCGATATAAAATGCGATGAAATGTGATTATGATAATGATGATTAGGGGGGACATAATACGTGTCATATCACACTTTGGGGCACACACGAGATGATAATAATAATATGTGTGTTGGAGAAGAGACAGACAATAAATAATATTAATAATAAAGCAAAGAAGAAACGAATAGATATAGAAAACTACTACTACTTCTAATTAAATAAGAAGAACCTTAATAAGAACTGAACTGCCTTTAAATAAGAGGAGGAGGACTTCGAAAGGGGAGGGTGCTTTATTATTAAACAGAGGAAATGAATATAAGAAGAAGAAGAAGATGGAATATATAATAATAATAAGTAGGCATAGATAGCCATTACTACGAATTGGGACAGAGAGAGTACTTTGAAGAAGGTATAGACAGCAAAATCATTGATATATGTAGACTCTGAATTATTAATTAAAATTAAGTTTTTATGGCCTCAGTTCACGTATATATTGGATGGACGTTATATATAGCGATATAAATACATTGGTCAGGATCTTATCCCGATAATTTGAATACAAACCTTTGTATATATGTATAGAAGCTAGATTTTTTAAAGCAACAGTTCAATTTCATTCACCAATAAGTATTAACCTTCAAAATACTTATCTTTTCAGTTTAATCCAAGTATTTACTGCAGAAATCAGAGCTGAAAAACAACCAAATTCATCTTATACGCTAGGTAACACGTTAGTGAGTTGACTCTTGTTGAGATATGAAGTGGCAATTAGCATAAATTGAAGACACTTGCCTCCAAGGATTCTTCAAGACACGTAGGTTTATCGTATTGATGATATCCTTCCTCCCAGGGTATCCTCTGTAATTGGCAACCATTCGGAAATTCTCAGGATCCATGGAATATCCCCAAAACGTTATGAAATTCATCCCGGCCACACCGCAATCCATCAAATTCGTCTGAATTTTCAAAGGGTTTATGTAAACGTTGTAACCTTCAAATCCATGCAACATTCGGTCCAGGAACCTAGGAAAAATTAATAATACTTATAATTAGACTTAAAGTTCACATACTCACTTAAGACAGCCAAAAGGTATTACATGATCCATAAAAGAAGTATCGTGACTAGTTCCCTGTAGCCTCAACAGAGTGGTGGATGGGCATCCTCAGTATAGAGGTCCCCCACCATTCAGGTGCACTTTAGTTCAGTCATCTCCGGACATGCATTGAGAGACAGAAGGTGGATTTTTGTGACGTGTGATTGTTTGTAATGTTGTCGTGCCAGCATGAAACGCACATAGACGGGGCTATAGTCTGCATCAGATTACAGTTTACACATTGCATTTCAAAATTAATGCAAACTGGAGTAAAACATGTATAGGGAAATGTTCTAACCGAAATGCCGCCACTGAATCTAACATTAAACTCTAAATAAGGCGGGGATTATTAGAAACAAGTGAATATATTGATGGAAAACGATGAATTTAACTCCAAAAAACAATCTTTGAATGCAATACCGCTACCATTTAGCCTTCTCCTCAGAGTTGGTCAGCAACAGGACGTCGTCCACCCCAACAATCAGCTCTGTCGATGCATCCGAGAGATGTGGGATGAGGTGCTTTGAAATCAAATCGCTCATGTAAATATCCCAGAGTTGCGGGGAGAATATGCCTCCCTGCGCCAATCCTCTCGATAGACGATACAATTGCGTCCCATATCGCACAAACTGCTTACCGATGCATTTCCTTATGAACGAAAGCAAACTCTCGACCTGGAATAACTTAAAAGAGGTGTGTATATGTAACATTAAGTATATTAATTAGTAATGTATCAATTGCCACATTATCCCATCGATAAAGATATCGTTATTACGTACAAAAATGTTTCAGAAGATGCAAAAATATGACTATCCACATTATATCTATATATATACATATATATATATATATTAATATATATATTATTATATATATATATATATATGTATATGTATATATATATATTATTATATATATATATATATATGTATATGTATATATATATATATATATATATATATATATATATATATATATATATATGTGTGTGTGTGTGTATATATATATACACAAACACACACACATATGTCACACACACACGCACACTTAAGAGGGCAGTTCAATACATACCCGTGTTGGACGACAAAGGGGCTTTCCTGAGGGAAGTTTATGCTATCATCGTGTGCTGTCATCTATCTAACGACAGTGAAACAACAAATTTTGAGATTGATTTAATATAGGTTAATTTGGATTCGGCAGCCATTCGAGTGTAAAACGTGTTTTTCGTGATTTTCGCTTGAAGATGGAAAAAGGGAGCAGTATCGTTTGGTGATTTGCTTTTTGTTTTGTTTTTGGATGGGAATAAAGTGCGAGGAGATGAAAGCAAAGTTGGATGCTGTTGGATGGGGACACTTCACTTTGCGCCATCTATGACCACGGTTAGATATTGGTTCAACGAATTTAAACGTGGGCAAACATCTGTTTTTGATGAGGAACGACCAGGACGCCAGACGGCAGACAAGGTTACCGAGGAAATCATTCAAAAATTCCACGCCATGATTCTCGCTGATCGACGAACGGAAGTGCACGAAGTAGCAGAGGCCATGGGAGGTGTGTCGACCAGAACGACAATTAATATTTTATTACATGATAAGTTGGCAAAATGAGAAAATTGTCAGCCCAATGGGTGCCGCGATTGCTCACGGTGGACAACAAGCTGATCCCGGAGTTGTCGCCACCAAACTACATGAACTACGTTATGAATTGCTGCCGCACCCCCCCGTATTCACCCGATCTGGCTCACAGTGACTTTTCCTTATTCCTCAACATGAAGAAATGGCTCACGGAAGTAAAAATGTAGCTCAAACGAGGAAGTTATCGCCAAGAGACAGAAAGTGAGTTTGGGAGGTTTGAGAAGGTTTGGAGAGAGTTCGACAAATCCTATTTTTTTGGAGGGTTTAAAAAAATGGCCTGAACTTTGGGAGAAGTGTATCTTTCTAATAAACGGGAACTATGTTGTTAAAAATAACAATAAAATGTATTTGGAAAAATGGTTTCTTAATTTCTAACACGGGTATTTATTGAACGGCCCTCGTATGTATAGGACCAGTGAACGGAACTCATAACAAGTAACAGTAACTGTCACTTTCCTGGGTTCTGGCCCTTAATTGTTTCAGACATGGGAGTGGAAGGAAGGAAGGATTGACGACTATTCATAGAAAACGTACCTTTTTCCATTTCGTATACCATTTGGAATGGGAAGACATGCTTTGCCTGTTGTCCGACTTCCTTTGACCCACTTCCAGTTCATACCTTGGAGGAATAAGAAGAAATATATCAAATTTATTCATCAGAAATGCATTTCCTTTGGAAAAAATTTCCATAAGAGCCATGAATAATCAGTTTTATAAAATTAACG
This sequence comes from Hetaerina americana, assembly GCF_022747635.1. Lineage (NCBI taxonomy): Eukaryota > Metazoa > Arthropoda > Insecta > Odonata > Calopterygidae > Hetaerina > Hetaerina americana. Next base: position 776,682 of record NW_027286304.1, read on the forward strand.
GAATAGAATGTGAACAATTAACTTAATTAATTATGAATTTAGCACATTTTCTGATTAAATATATTCTAACACATTATCTCCAGGGTTCGTTCCAATAGTAATGCAATTGTTATTATAAAAGTAAATATATTGAACAGATTTGTGCAAACTCTGAAAATGCTTCAAAGTACTCTTTCCTTTGGCCTCTACACAATTTTCCCAGTGCCTCTGCCATACCCGGTACGTGCCCTGGAAGTTGTCTTCGGGGAACCTCAAGCCAAAGGTCTCCTAGTCACAGAGCTGATGGGATCTCTTCTATGGATGCAAAATGGGTTCCTTTCAGGAATGCTAACTTAATCCGAGGAAACAAACAGAAGTCTGCTAGTAAGACGTCAGGACTATAAAAGGGGAGGATGGGGAACTGCTGGCACCTGGATTTTGGAGCCAGAAACTAGCAGACTCATAGCACACTGTGGCAAGGCTTGTTGTCGGGTTGAAGTTTCCCTGTTGTCATGATGAAGTTGCCATGTTGTCGTGATGGAGTTGCCGTGTTGTCTTGATGGAGTTGCTGTGTTTTGTCATGATGGAGTTCCCATGTTGTGGTGATGGAGTTTCCATGTTGTCATGATGGGGTTCCTATGTTGTTGTGATGAAGTTGCCATGTTGTCATGATGGAGTCCCCATGTTGACGTGATGGAGTTGCTGTGTTATTGTGATGGGGTTGCCATGTTGTTGTGGTGGAGTTGAGATGTAATTTCTCGTCCTGATGACCTTTTTTCAGTCTTTCGAGCACATCCACGTACTTAGTAGCATCAATTGTCTATCTTTGAGGATTCAACTACTTACAAACCATTCCTTAACTGTTGAAAAAAACAATGAGCATTGTTTTCACTTTTGATTCCCTCATTCTTGCCTTTTTTAGGCTTTGGGGGACTGAATCAGTGTGCCACCTAAAAGAACTTTGCTGTTTTGTTTCTGGTACATGTTAAAAAACCCAGGTTTCATCACCAGTGATGACATCGCCCAAATAATCAGGTTCATTTTCAATAAGTCGTTCAATAGTTCCCTTGAAGTTCCTCCCCGGTTTGTCTTTCGTGACACAGTTGTCGTGCAGATGTTTACAATAACTGACATCCTGTCCCTTCCTTAGCTTAGACAGCAATGAGACTGGGTTTAGTGGCAAAGCTTAGCATCTCTTCCACCTACTCCAATAGATTACATCTCACTTCAACCAATAGGAACGGTGCAGGAAACCAATTGCATTACTTATGGAACGAACCCTTTAGGTGCTCCTGTCTTTTCTTTTCAAAATGGAAGTTTGATCCTTGGGAAAATGGCTAAAACAATGGAAATTAATGTAATTACAACTGCTTAAAAGGTCTAATTACCCACAGGAAATATATAAAGTAATTCCATGCATATTAATCCGTTTATAACGTCCATATTTTGTGCATATATTATTATGCAATTATCTGTATTTTTAGACACAGACAGTAGCAAGGGAAATGTATTCGTCATCTCATTATATCACAAATTCTATGTACACAAGGGTGAAGTTAGGAAGTCAGTCAACGTGCAGAGGTTTACTATAACTGATGTCCTGTCGCTTCCACAGCTTGGAGAGCACTGAGACCAGTTTTCTGGCAAAGCTAAAGGTCCCCCCAACCTATTCCAAGTAGTTTCATCTCATTCCAAATAATAGGAGTGGCGTGGTAAATTCATTTGCATTACTTATGGAGCGCACTCTGTACTTCAATATTTTTCCCTTAAATGTTCCCAATAAATTAAATACACACCAAGCAGTTTGTTTACTTGAGTCTTTTTTTTAATATCCACATTTTTGTAAGTAGAAATGAACAAGAGGTAGTGTCTTTTAATGTTTATCATGTCGTCTTTGGGTGAAAATTGAAATAATTAATTGCGATGTACGTTACCTTTCCCGTGAAAGAGTCATACCACTAGACAACCGTTTGGAGCAAATCATTTTCTTCACCAACACCATGGAACCAATTTTCAAACCGGCCTCCTGCAACCTTTCACATAGGATTCCATCAATCTTCTCGTGGATTACACTTCCAAATGCGTCCTCCACATCTACTTTGATGGCAAAGAGACGTCGAACACCTGGAATGATAATGAATTGCCTTTAACATTTATCAAGACGTGATTTCGTGTACTAAATTTGTGATAATGTAACAATTAGGGTTTTAAAACAACAACTGAGTCTTTGGAACAGCTTCCTTAAAGATTCACGGAATGTCAAGCAGGATGGGTCTTGCACCAGACCATAAAGTTTGGCATAATCTAAATGGGTTCAACAGATTCAGGCTTGAGGTCGTGGAAGTTCATCATAATGAAATAAGGACAATTTGCACTTTTCCACAGTTTATTTAACGTACGACGCGTTTCAACTCACAGAGTCATCATCAGGTACAAGACAAACTAAATAGTAAGGAGACCTTATTTATATGTACAGAAGATGTGGTTGGGGAGGGAGAGTCGTGTAGGGGAGAGGAGGAGGGGGGGGAGGAGAGGCGGAGAGGTTATAAAGAGCAAAAAATGGGGGGTTAATGACAGGAAAAACCGCAAAGTGGGGGACAAGGGGCTGGAGTATCGGGAGCGGGTTGTTGTATAGCAGGGGGTTAAAGGCTTAAGGACATAGGGAAGGAATTATCAGTAGGAGATAGTGGGGGGGGGAAGATGGGTTAAACAGGTAACTTTCTGGGAAGCAGAGCCCACTGCTGGTTTTAGTGGAAGGGATGAGCCACGTGCTGCGAGGGGGGGAAGGGGGGGGGGAATGCACTAGTTAATTCTTGGAAAATATGATGACCGGTGGTAGTGGGCAGTGAGAGACCCTGACAGGGGGGGGGGAAGAGAGGAGAAGGTAGGAGGGTGAAGTCATGAAAGAGGAGGGGCAGTAGGATTTTGATTCTTGAGTTTATTAATCGTGAAAGGGATCTTGAGGAGGGGTGAATGGTTCACAAAAATTTGTTCATTTAGGAGAACATTGTGGTCCTCCTGCAGTATTTCCAATTGTTCCAATGTGTCCAGTTTCATCCCCTTATTCTCCAGGTGGAGGATTTCCGGAACAAACTTGCACTCATGTGATGTCCTTATTAGATGTTTGGCTAGGAGAGACGTTTCATCCCCTGATGTCCAGCATCTCTTATGTTCTTTCACTCTCGTGATGAAACCTCTCCCAGTCTGGCCTATGTAGCACTTTTCACAGGAATCACATTTCACTTTGTACACACCGGATTGAAGGAGGGGGTCCAACTTGTCTTTATTTCTGCATAATATCCTCCCTAGTGTGGAGGGGTTGTAAAGGGAAATGTTATATGTATCTTTGGGGAAACGTCTGGCTAATTTGTCCGTGAGGGGACCAACAAATAATAATTTACACCACTTTTTTGTAGTGTCTTTAGCGGGCCTAAGAGGGCAAGAATTCAAATTTTTGTGAACCATTCACCCCTCCTCAAGATCCCTTTCACGATTAATAAACTCAAGAATCAAAATCCTACTGCCCCTCCTCTTTCATGACTTCACCCTCCTACCTTCTCCTCTCTTCCCCCCCCCCCTGTCAGGGTCTCTCACTGCCCACTACCACCGGTCATCATATTTTCCAAGAATTAACTAGTGCATTCCCCCCCCCCTTCCCCCCTCGCAGCACGTGGCTCATCCCTTCCACTAAAACCAGCAGTGGGCTCTGCTTCCCAGAAAGTTACCTGTTTAACCCATCTTCCCCCCCCCCCACTATCTCCTACTGATAATTCCTTCCCTATGTCCTTAAGCCTTTAACCCCCTGCTATACAACAACCCGCTCCCGATACTCCAGCCCCTTGTCCCCCACTTTGCGGTTTTTTCCTGTCATTAACCCCCCATTTTTCGCTCTTTATAACCTCTCCGCCTCTCCTCCCCCCCCTCCTCCTCTCCCCTACACGACTCTCCCTCCCAACCACATCTTCTGTACATATAAATAAGGTCTCCTTACTATTTAGTTTGTCTTGTACCTGATGATGACTCTGTGAGTTGAAACGCGTCGTACGTTAAATAAACTGTGGAAAAGTGCAAATTGTCCTTATTTCATTAATCTAAATGGTATTGAAATTACTGCACTAAGAATTGGATCCTGGATTATATTAATGAATTACCCCAACAGAATAAACCATACTAGGTCATTCAAACAATAATTAAACACTACCGCACCCAATAAATAAGCCAGGTCATATAATTTGATACAAACAAACATTAATAAACTTAAGAGAGGTACTGTAATAAACTTTAAAGCACTATCTTGCTAAATTGTTTTTGTTTGTGGTCTATATAAGCATGTGTGAATAACTCTTCGGTCTGTGCCCATTGTACAAGTTTCAATTCAACTTTTCCAGAGGTTAAAACAAACGATATTCAAAGCAAAAATGCATTTCTTCTCTTAAGCAACACATTTATTCTCATTTTAACACAAACATTTGTGTTCAGAGACCGTTTGGTGGAATTTCAAACAAGAATTGTTGCTGTGCAGAGACAAGTGAAGGTGGGAACATGAGCAAGGTGGTGTTTTACTTCTCACAGATGCCAACTGTAGCACATGAATTTGTGCACAACAAGTTAGGGTAGAAACTCGAGACAAGAACTGTTGTTGTGCAGAGATAAGCCAAAATAGGAACAGCAAGGGATTGGTGCTAGTTTAAACAAGAATTGCTGTTGTGCAGAGACAAGTCAGACGCAACTAGAAGGCAGCATACCACCAAGAAGTTTGCCAGCAGAACAGACGTCGTATTTACTAATGAACGGAATATCTTTTCAATTCACTTAAAAAATTAATGAATACATTCCCGAGATCCATTCCTCTTCTCCAGGAGATCTTTGCTTCGTATCTCATGGAACTTCCTCCAGGCTCTGGACAATTCCTCGATGGGTTCCTTGAATCCAGTCGTACGTCCAACGAGGAACCGCAACAGAGCTTGGCTTGCTCGCTTCAACTCTTCATCCTTTGGTAAATATCTGCACTCAAAAAAAAGAAATGAAAGTATTGCAATCAGGCTTATTTATAACAATAAACCAAATACATAATACGAGGCATTTTCTTAAAGTAAAAGGCTCTTTGGTCGAAGGAAAAAATATACTCATATGAAACACATTTTTATTGGCTGCTGCAATTTTAGTTAGCTCTACAAACCTACTTCACTTCTTTACATAATACCGCCATTCACTTCTGAGCATATTTCGTACCACGGCACCCACTGCTTCTTATAACCCCTCTTGAGCATAGAAGCTCGCCTCCTTAGAGAGAGCTGAACCAGTTGACATTAATGCCCTTCTTGAGTTCCTCTTCACGGTTTCTAAACGTTGTCCATCCGAGCCACTGTTTGCCAATTGCAAGGAGAAGAGGAAGTAGTCGCTGGGTGAAAGGTCAGGACTATATACGGTGGGAGGCACAGAAACTATCTCGTCCACTGGACATTCTCTGTACCCTTTGTGTGGTGGTCGGTTTAGCATTTTCGGTACACCCGCCTTGCACACAATTTGTGGTGTCCGAGTTTTTTTCCATGACAATATTGTAGACAGTAGTGCGTCCGAATTGAGGTAATTGTCCAGCCAGGCCATTATTAATCGTCAATTCGCGATCATATCGCAGTTTTTGTTCCACTTGCAAAACTATTTCATTGGTCAGAATACTCGGCTTGCCATTTCTGCTCTTCGTAAATGGACATTTGTTCGTCCCCACTTATAATAATCACGGCACCATTGTCTCTGACCTTTCTTCCACTCTCATAACTAACTGTAGGTCCATATACCAGGGTCCATATAACTTCCGACGAATTTCATTTGCATCCGACAATCCATTTGCAATACAAGAATCTGTGTTTTCCGTTCAATTAGACTAATAACTTCAATGCGTCATACCGTTCCATTTTAAAGCTTAAAATGTACGAAAAACACTTAAACCGACAGAATAGAGTCAGGATAATCCAATTATATATGCTTAAATAGAAGCAATTTGAATTTTTTCATCAATAAATTAGCAGTTGCATGTTTGTGTAGACGAGGGTAAATCGGAAAGTAAGGTCTCCTTATTTCTGTTTATAATGAAAAATCTAATTTATTCTCTGAAATTTGCATACATCGTATGGAAAGGTCGATCATTTAGCTATTTATCTACACAGTTGCCATGACGATCGATCACTTTTAGCATCCTTGTATGCAGCTTTTTATTAATACCAGCGTCGTAACTTTCTCCCGCCGCATCACACGAAGCCAACTATGACGACTGCTCCTCCTTCGATATAATAAATTCATCGCTTCCATTTAGCGGAAGTGTACGGCGAGAAGTGAATTATAAACATCAAAAACGTGCATCTGATGTGGTGTTGGGAGCTTTTTGATGGCCGGGAAAACGTCCAACGATGAGCAGTGGTCGATGGGGCGGCCACCGGAGTTTACCATTTGGAATATCAACAACGGTGGCTCCAATTGAAGAGATGGTGCGGAGAATTACCCTTCATTTATTTAAAGGAAGGACTTAATAAATGAAGAGAGAGAGTGACTACTTCTCCGCGCTGCAGAATATTGTGTGTCTGAGCCTTTCTCCTGCCACATCACACTTCTCCTGTCCGAAACCATTGTTTTGATTGTTCTTTCGTCTCGGGTGTGAAGGAATGGAACCATGTTTCATCCATGGTTATGACTGGATGCGAAAATTCTGTTTTGTTGCTGTAAAACTTTGCTAAATACTCTAAATTGAAACATCTTCACGACACTGGTTTTTCTCGAGTCTGAGCAAACGCAGCACCCATCTCGCACACGGCTTTCTCATGTACAAATCTTCAGTTTATATGCGATGTACCATACTTTTTGAAATGCCTACTATGTCTACCAGCTCGGGTACTTTCGGTCGACGATCATCCAGTATCACTTTGTGGATTTTCTTCACCGTTTCTATGAGTCGTCACCTCATTTGGTCGACCCCAATAGCGATGTCCTCGTCTTTGACAGCTCGTACTGTGGCCTCGTTCGTAAACTCTGCTGCCCAATTGTATTGTATTTTACTGTTGTATAAACAAAGAAGAAGGAGACTCACTTCCAGAATAGTAGAATAATCCAGTTCAGCTTTTACTATATATTCTTTTGGGGGCTTTGAAGCCTTTCAAAATAGTAAATTGTATCCACATGTAAAAAAGACCGATTTTCTCTCAAAATTCACAAATTCACTTGCAAACGTTCAATTTTCAATGGACTGCCAAACAAATACTAAAACAACGTGGCGTCTTAAAAACTTGAAACACATTTCTCAAATAACTACTGCCATCTCTAGGTCAGGCCTAGTACTAATGGGACCACTATCGTACTATAGGGGAATGTATAACGATATAATGTATTAAAATTTTGACAATCCGACTCTCCGAAATTTGGGAAATTTAAAAATTAATGATATTTCCTGAATGTATATCGTATCAGGGAAATGAGAGACTGTTTATAAATGGTTTTTAATACCTTAACAATGAGAAGATTAGTCTCTTTAAGAAATTGTTAACATGCCCATCGCAAATAATGCTCGGACAATGCCCAATTGAAATGTCAGCGATTCTACACAGCTGATTACTATCTGAATTCTTACCTCACGTCAATGATTGGTCTCACTCCGCGTCTCTTAACGGCAAATCTAAGAAATGACGTCAGTGGACTCCCCACACCGTCATTCATAGACGATTCCCCGTCTGCGGAAACAGGGGTCAACATCCAACCCCTTATCGGTGACCTCCGTCCTTTCTCCTCTGTCCTATCGATTGAAATAAACTGCTTACCTCATATATACAAGTTATAAACCCGGAAATGTATCCTAAATGAACTCAGCAATAGCCAAAGGTCATGGAACTGAATCATAGAATTGAGATAAAGAAAGAAAGAATAACTTGATAACAGCGGTGATATTATCCTTAGCATAAACACCACATGAAAATCACTTCAAATAACTCTTCTGTGCCCAAGTACTTTAGACATCTGTATACATAAATTCAAGTACAGATAGAGCAGTCGAAACCCACAAATGAAACCATGGTACACTACGGTACAAGAGCCGTCAAGAAATTAACTTACGTTTGTGGTTAGCGAGCGAATCAGTGGGAGAAGCTGATTGTTTGGCTGTATTGTCAAATACACACTAAAAATAGGTCAGTATCCCTCAAGATACAGTGTTCGGAAGGTCACATTGTAGCTTGTCTTTTGCATACAATAGCGAGTAGGTATTAGCAATACATTTGGATATAATCCCATCAAAAGTATAGTCCCTTAAAAGTGATACGGTTTTCGACAGGAGATAAAATTCAAACTGTTCACATTAATCTTTGGGAAATTTGTGCTGTCCATTGATTATAATTGATTAGGGACAGTGTTGTGTCCCTCACTTGCATCAGTGTTAGGTCAAGAGTTGTGTACGGACAAAGGTACTCTCCTATTAGGCCCTATTACACTTCGGGCGTCCCCCAGGGAAGTGTAATAGGGCCTCTTCTGTTCTTAATATACATAAATGACTTAAGCACACACGTTAGTAGCAATCTAAGGTTATTTGCTGACGACACGGTGATATACAGGGAAATAAGGAGCCAACTAGATCGCGAGCTACTCTCTAGAGACTTAGACAATATCTCGGGATGGTGCAATAAATTGGGATTAACACTTAATATAGATAAATGTGCAGTTTTGAAATTTTGGAATAAAGGAAGCGAGGAACAGGATATAAACTACAAAATAGAGGGTTCAGTATTGACTACGGCAAATCAAGTTAAATATTTGGGTGCTGTTCTAACACCACGCCTTTCATGGGGAGCACATATCAGGACAATATGCGGATCAGCTTTAAAGAAACTTGGCTTCATAAAACGGGTGGTGGGGAAATGTAATGAAAAAGTTAAAGAGAGGTGTTATTTTGCTCTAGTTAGACCTCATTTGGAATATGCCGCAAGTATTTGGGATCCGTGGGAGAAAATTTGGCAAAAAGAATTAGATAAAGTCCGGAGAAAATCCGCTAGATTCGTTAAAAATTGTTATGATAAGAACACAAGTGTGACAGGTCTGTTAGGGGGATTTAGGCTGGGAACCACTTGAAGTGCGGAGAGAACAAGCGAGGCTTAGACTTTTAGAAAGGTTCAGAACGAACGAGTTTAACTATGGCACTGAAGGAATTATAATGGCCCCACACTACTTAGGTAGATGAGACCACAAAGATAAACTAAGGGAGATAGATTCCAAGACAGATAGGTACAAATACTCATTCTTTCCCCGAACTATCAGAAATCATAATAGTAAGAAACCGAAGTCACTTTAGAAATATTAAAAACGTTGAATTTACAAGTCGGAGCAAAATTAAACACTATAGAGATGTTAGGTATACTTTCAGGTGCATGTGTATGTTAGTTGGTAGTTTTTTTGTGTTTGCATGTGTGTGGGGTGAAAGTGTTCATGCATGAATGTATGCCATGTTTTTTTTTATATATGATTTTGTGGTTATTGCATGCGGTATTTTTTTCTTTTTCTTTTCTAAATTACGGGTGGTGTCCTAGCACCCCCCGCCACACGCCCTTGCGGCGGCTTGCGGGGTATTAAGTAGATGTAGATGTAGAAAGGTCAATGATTTTCCAACAAAGAACTGTCCACCCGTCAGTGAACCCGTTGACAAAACTATGCTAGACCACAAAGCAGTGTCCTAGCTTGTCGTCATGTCAACTGCGGTGAAACTGGCCAGTCAATAATCATGCAAACATGACAATACAATGCTCGGCCACAAGAAATTCATTCGCAACTGGAATTTGAGGCTCTGAGAAACCATTTAACATTGAATACTGGTATTGATAACTTCTTAATTGATGACAGAGTTCTCGTTTTTGTTAATGTACACTCCAATGGCTGATTTAGAAGTTTCAGGCTCATTCCAAAGTGACTCCTGTGTTCTTAAAAGTGCAGTTTCTTTGGCATATTAAATTCAACCACTTACCGTTTTAAAAACGTGTGTGCCGTCACCGCAGATTCCGTCCAACTCTGCCAAATCCTTTTCGGAAACAGCATCCGTCTCAAATCCCCTGGATTCCGACCACTCACTTCGGCATGGACGAAATGGCAGGAGAGTACACGTGCCAGATATTTAAGCAAGAGCCACAACCACACTTTGGCCACGACGTGTGAATTCCTTCCCCTACCACAACAAGAACCATTTTCGTTGGACCACGGTATGCTATTTATCTTGACACCGTTCATCATTCTACCCAATGCCACGGATTTGCAACCAGGGATTCCGATCAAGAGTACCAACCAACGGTATGTGAATATCCTCATGTTTTCACGGCAACCGAAGACATTGTTTGGTACAGTATGCCATAGTACCGATATTAAAAACTGTAATGCATTCTCTGGATCGACTTTCCTATTCAAGTAGCTCTGCGTATTGTATTCTCCAAAGTCTTCAGCATAGATTAACAAGAACCGCAAAGGATTATCCATGCCAAGAACCGGGTTTGCCTCATCTATACCTTCTGATTTCTTCCAAAATACCTGATTTCGGCATACGTTTCCTACTGAACTTCCACGTCCCTTCCTACTGGTCCCTACGGTGACGTTTGAGGCATAATGCCAAGACATATACTTATACGGTGCTGTAAAATGTCTAAGAGCTATGTTATTCAATATTTCCTTGAGTTTATTCAACGAAAACCAATCAATCGAGTAATTCAATCCCACGTCTACGCTTTTAATCTCATTTATCAAGTCCTCGACCGTGTTTTGGTCGAGTTTCCTGCTCAGGACGTGATTCCTCGGCCAGTTTTCACCAGTTTTATGTCGGAGGGACAGGCCGCATTGTATTTCCGTCTCGAATATGAATCCTTTTCCGTTATCGAGAAGAGGGAACGTCAATTGAGATGTGTCTTTCTTTCTTGTCCGTCTTCTCCGACGCCTCCTGCTTCTCTTGCTGGAAGACGGTGGACTCCTCGAGATGTTTATAGCAACACTGCAGTCGCCCATGTCCAAAATACCCGACCTAGAGTACTGTAAGTAGAATAGAAATTACGTGAATTGATTAGAGAGGATAACAATCTTATATATATATATATATATATATATATATATATATATATATATATATATATATATATATATATATATATATATATATATATATATATATATATATATATATATATATATATTACATTACTTCTATATCTTCAGATGAAGACGAATTGTTTCCGTCGAAATATCAAGAAATAACGTGTGATTGTTCTTCTTTTTTGTGTTTCTATATTGTGTGTTACTGTGTATTGTACTATTCGGCACTTCCGTGCTTACTCTACGAAAGCACATATATATATATATATATATATATATATATATATATATATATATATATATATATATATATGTATTTATATATTTATATATATATATATATTTATATTTATAATTATAGATATATATGGGTCGTGGCAGTCCAGTGGGTAGAGCGTTGGACTGCTGATCGGAGGGTCCCGGTTTTGATTCCCGGGCAACGAACTCTGGGCTCATGCAGCTGCACCCAAGCTATGTTATATTTCAGGTACCAGGTCTTCCTGGGAAACCATAACCGGCACAGTGAATTAAGGAACTGGCCCCCCTACCCTGATGTGAGAATTTCACATGCCGTATAGGGCTTGGTACTGGGTGAACTCTACCATCACCCATACCAAACAGACCTTCGGTTTTGATTACTGTGCTACGGTTTATGGTTATATATATATATTCTTCTTTTCTCCTTTTTTCATATTTTTATCCATACATACACATATATATATATATATATATATATATATATACATACACACACACACACACACATATATATATGTATGTATATATATGTATGTATGTATATATATATATATGTGTGTGTGTGTGTTTATATATAACACTTAGCACTAGTGGACACAGAAAAAACACAGAAACACACACAAAATATATATACGTGGGTCGCGGTAGTCCAGTGGATAGAGCGTTGGACTGCTGACTAGAGGTTCCCGGGTTCGATTCCCGGACAAGGCACTCTGGGCACCTTCAGCTCTACCCAAGCTAAAGTGATTTTTCGGGTACCAGGTATTCTTGGGAAACCATAACCGGCACAGGGAAAGGAACTGGCCCCCCTACCCTGATTTGTGAATTTTCACACGCCGTATAGGTCTTAATATTGGGTGATCTCTACCATCACCTACTACCCCGACCTTCGGGTTCATTACTGTGTTTATGGTTATATATATATATATATATATATATATATATACACGATTTATGGGAACAGAACAACATTGTTCGAACGCTGTAGGGTCGTGTTCGGGTAATATTAATGTAATGTATGTGTACTCACCCCATGCCACACACCATAGCGGTGGATTGAGAGGTATATTACGTAGGCGATTCGAAAAGTAAGGTCTCCTTATTCTGGTTGTAGTGTAAAATCAAATTTATTCTCTCAACTTTTGCGGACATCGTATGGAAAGATTGCCAGCATTTAGCCATTTTTCTAAAATAGTAGCCTTGACCATCAATCACTTTTCGCATCCTTTTAATCACCTTTTTAAATACAGGCGTCATACCTTTCACCTGTCAAACGACTTCTTCATGTACTTTTCCTCGTCTGACTTGATTTTCTGTCCTCCTAAGGTGTTTTTTGAGAGCGGGAAACAAGTGGTAGTCGCTGGGGGCAACGTCCGGGGGCTGTAAGGAGGGTGGTCGATGATATCCCATCAGCCGAATGAATTGAGTAGGGTGGTCGTTTGATGTGAAGACAGGTGGACGTGCATTGTCATGATATGCAAACACACTCCTTTGGTGAGGGGACACCTTGTTTGTAACTTAATTGACCTCCGACACACGGTATTCTGCAGCACGGAGAAGTAGCCACTACTCTCTTCATTTTTAGGTCTTCCTTTATCTCAATGAAGTGAGATTATCCGGTTAATAGATAAACCGGGGAAGTAAATCGGGTTCTTCTCCAGTTATTCGGGTTTGAAATAGATTTTCCAATACTTAAATACGCTTTTATATTAATGAACACGTAAGAGAATTAATACCGAGGTATGTTTCAATGGGAAGAATCATATTTAATCCGTATTTGATGTATTTATCCAGTGTAAATCTCAGTAATTGTAATTAGAGACACAATGATATCTCATAAATCTCCGGTCTAATATCAGAATATATAAAATTTATTGATTGCTCATGTCTTCCACCGTATTTCGGGGGTTTTCATAATGCCAGGGATGTGTTTACAAACAACTGTTGGGTCTTAAATCCACCCAAGATTCTAAAATGTTATATTTAATCATTAGTTTATCGAGAAAAACTCGCTTGTAAATCTATTTTCAACAATTTGGCCGCATTTCGTTATTCATTCCAAACGTAACTACGCATTTGTTTACGTAGCAACGAGTATCTAAACGTGTAGCAACATGCAACCAATCTTTTATATTTTTACGTTAAATGTTAATATTTACAATCGTTTTTCGTTCATACGCCGGCTACATGGAATGTAAATGTCTTCGGAGAGGTTTTGTAAGTATTTCTGATAGCTTTTGTAAACTGTAAATCGTTCTAAATGTTATATTTCTCCTTTCCAGTCGTGTTTTCGGAATATCGCGCCCAAATATTTGCCGAAATCTTGGTTAAAATTGGAGTTTTAATGTCGAATTAGCAGTTGTTTGCTGAATTTAAACTGTTCGCGTGCAATTTACGAGTTCTGTCCAATAAACAAGCGATCTTTAGAAGCCAGTGAAACCATTAATTTCTTTAAGATGTTAGTCTTATATAAACATATCAAAGATTTTTGTTTTCCTTCCTTCACAAAAGTTCATTCGGATCACAGTTTATAGTGACGATGGTCGCTTTACGTTATCTGCAATTGATATTATAAATTAAAAATTCGCTTAAAAATCGAACAAACGATCGAGATTTTTCAAATAATTTCAATTTTTAGATACTGCAAAAAAATAAGATTATGCGCCCTAAGGGTCAGAGATATAGACGGCCTATTTAGCGGACGGTGAACTTGAATTAGTATTTGCTTTATTTAAAAAAGCATATCAAGTGAGTTGAGGTCCAAATGAAACACTTCTTACATATATATATATATATATATATATATATATATATATATATATATATATATATACTATATAACTATAATAGAAAATATCATTGCCCAAGGGTAACAAGTTATATCGGCCTAGGTGACGGCCACATCTAATATCACGAGAAAATGTCTCATTTCATGAAAAAAAACCTTCTGGAAAAAATGATATATGTATATAAAAATACATATACCCATTAAATACAAAAGAAAGATCGGCTAAGGGTCAGAAAAACAAACGGACTATTTGACGGACGGTTAATAAAAGAGACATAATTGACTTCGAAAAAGGGAAAAATTTTGAAAAAATGATATAAAAATTAATATAAAAAAAGATCGGCTATGGGTCAGAAAAACAAACGGACTCTATGACGGACGGTTATTGAAATCGTAATGATTTACCTCATAAAAGGGTAAAATTTTGAAATTTATCAACAGAGGAAACACTATGACGAACCATTCAAGTCTATTTTAAAAAAAAGCAGCCAAGGGTAACATTATATAACAGCCTATTCCGGATGGCATTAATTTGAATACAATTTGGGAATGAAACTCATTTCGTTGGGGTAAATAGGTCATTATTGCGACTAAACCTGAGTTCACATAATCAATTTGATACGGAATTACTTTCAACCGATTTATAATGTTAATTTCGTGTTAAAACGCACAAAAAAGGGAGATTTTAAAAACAATTTTGACGAGTGACGTCACTACGGGGCGGGCGGACATTGAGTGCGGCTAAAAAGGGAACAGAAGGAGGCACTCGACCACTCAAATAGCTCGAACACGGAGTACTCTAGTACTCCATCAGAGGCAGCACAATCGGTAACCATACCTTAACACCACCGTAAGTCAGCGCTATGCGGACTCGCGGGTTAACTACTTCGACCACTGATTAACTACTTAACAATTCCGAAATACGAATTTCAATTCGAATTTTTTCGGTTACAATTTAAATAGAAATTGATTTTTAGTTTCATTTTTTCAAAAAAAAATTATTTCGAATTAAAAAAATAAAAATAGGTTTCTTGGACCAAAAGTACAAAATATACAAAATATACATATTAAAAAATTGGATAAATTCTATACGAAATTTGGGATTTATAATATATTTTTAACTAAATTTTTTGTGTCGATAACAAATTTCCATTTATAACCCTTTATTGTAAATAGGAATTAAGACAGGGATGGCCTGTTTGACGGTCTGTATTTAGACTCGGAAAAAATAATACAAAATTGCCAAATTAAACAAATACGAAAAATATTCAGAAAAATCGTGGTTTTGTCATTTGCACACGCGTAAAATAGGAAACGTGAATTAAAAAGAAGAAAAAACACATTAAAAATTATAATTCGCAATATAATAATAAGTAAATTAACCCACGTCCCAAAAACAGAAGTCTCCGACGGTCTATGCGACGGACTGAAGACTTAAATTTACGATTATATATATATACTCATATATACAGAAACAGATATAAGGAAAAGGGATAGGAACACACATAAAGGAAGAACACAATAGAGGTGAGGAAGGCGGAATCGAACGGATCACAAGAGTAAAAATATTTCCTTGACCTGTCTCGAACCGCGGATCTTTCCACTTGCCGGGCGGATGCTCTTGTTCGATTCTGCCTTCCCCAACTCTATTGTGTTCGTCTTTATGTGTGTTCCTATCCCTTTTCCTTATATCTGTTTCTGTATGCATGAGTATTTATTCGCCGCTTGGCGGGATTTCGTGTTTATATATATATATATAAAACGATTGTCCGGAAAAACTCACACGAGCGGCACAATAATGGGCTGACACAACATAACACAAATAGAAAAGAATAGACACATATAAAAGAACACTTACACGGTAAATTGTGGCCTGAGACTGGGCCGAGGGCCCAGTGAGAGGGCCGAAAGCTCGAACAATTTACCGTGTAAGTGTTCTTTTATATGTGTCTATTCTTTTCTATTTGTGTTATGTTGTGTCAGCCCATATATATATATATATATATATATATATATATATATATATATATATATATATATATATATATCCCTCCCCGGACTACAACCTTGACGTGGTGGAAGGGCTTGTGCGTTCCGATGACCCCTAGAGCTGTGCTGGCGGGAGTAATAATTATTGCTCCTGGTAGGGTCACCCATGCCAGATAGGTCGAAGGTTAGGAGCCAGACGAAAGGTAGTCCACGCAGCGTCTGTAAGTGATGGTGTCACGTTAAAAACACTATTGAGGAAGGCAACGGGAAACCACCTCAATTATCATTCCCTAGAAAAATATGATGGACAATAGAGATATTTTGAGTCCTGGCAACCACGGGGCTCGGCCCAATCGGCCGTGTGTCGTGCCCGGCAGCGGGGGAGGCCAGGCTTCCGCGGTCGTCATCCCACGAAACCCTTGCAAGGGAAAACCAGCAGCAGCAGGACAGAAGACGCAGGAGAAGAAGACAAAATTAGTTAGAATAGGAACGTGGAATGTTAGGACAATGATGAGGACAGGGAAATTGGAGAATGTTAAGCGAGAGATGGAAAGGGGAAATATAGATATTTTAGGTCTAAGCGAGGTGAGATGGAAAGATAGCGGGGATTACTGGAGTGATAAGTATAGAATAATATACAGCGGTGGGGACGAGAGCCAACGAGGGGTTGCCATAGTATTAAATGAAGAGGTAGGAAGAAGCGTAGTCAACATAGAGCAGGTAACGGATAGAATACTACTAATGGAGATAAAAGCAGAACCGACGAACTTAGTTATTATTCAGGTATACATGCCACCGAGCAACCATAAGGAAGAAGAGGTCGATAAGATATACGATCAGTTAGAGGACATGATCGCGTGTGTTCCAGCAGGGAAACATTTGATAGTGATGGGGGATATGAATGCGACGGTAGGCGAAGGAAGAGATGGTGATGAGGTGGGCGACTACGGTTTAGGCACGAGGAATGACCGCGGGGAGAAAGCAGTTGAGTTCTGCAGGAGACAGGGGTTAGTCATCACCAACACTTGGTTTAGACACCACAAAAGACGCAGGTATACATGGAAAATGCCAGGTGACTCAGGAAGATATCAGCTAGATTATATCCTGGTTAGACACAGGTTTAGGAACAGTGTGATAAATTCCCACAGCTTCCCGGGGGCGGATGCGGACTCAGACCACAATTTAGTTGTTATGAAATGTAGCGTACGTTT
The DNA here is from genome assembly GCF_022747635.1 of Hetaerina americana. NCBI lineage: Eukaryota > Metazoa > Arthropoda > Insecta > Odonata > Calopterygidae > Hetaerina > Hetaerina americana. Next base: position 794,004 of record NW_027286304.1, read on the forward strand.
CAAAAAGATAAGGCAGGGGCGGCGAGTTAGAAAATGGAATGTAGAAGCATTAAATGGGTTGAAAAGGAAGGAATACAAACAGGCGGTAGAGAAAATAATGGAGGATGGTAAAGGGCTTATTACTATCGAAGAAAAATGGGAAATTATCAAAAAAGGGTTGTCTAAAGCCGCAAAAGACACTATTGGAACCGTTAACGCTAAAAGGACTAGGAAACCATGGATCACGGATGAGATGATTACAAAGATGGATGAGCGGCGAAAATGGAAGAATATAAATAAAGAATTAGGCAAAATGAAGTACAAAGAATTGAACAATAAATTGAGGCGGGCAACAAATAAGGCAAAAGACGCATGGTGGAAGACGCAGTGCGAGGATATGGAAAGTCTCCAGAGGAAGGGCGAAATCGGTGCGCTGTACAGCAAAGTTAAATCGTTATCGGGAAGTAAGAAAGGAAGAGCTATGCTAATAGTTAGAGATAAGGCGGGTAAGGTAATAGTTGACGCAGGAAAGATCCAAGAGAGATGGAAGGAGTATATAGAAGAACTGTATAGTAAAGAACTCAGACCAACACAGTTAGACATTGAAAAAGAAAATGACGTAGAGGAAGACAGCTTAGGTCCAGGCATACTAGACAATGAGATAGAAAGGGCATTAAGGGAGATGAAACTAAATAAGGCCGTGGGGGCAGATAACATTCCCGTGGAACTTTTAAAATGTTTAGGAAAATGTGGGAGGAAGAGGCTATATGGGCTGATCCGTAGCATTTATGAGGAGGGAATCTGGCCGGAAGACTTTGTGAGAGCAGTTTTAGTTCCGATTCCGAAAAAGGTAAAGGCCACGTCATGTGAGGACTATAGGAAAATTAGTTTGATATCCCACGCAGCTAAAGTTATTCTCAGGATCATAAACAAACGGATAGAGAGTAGGGCAAATGATTACTTAGGGGATGATCAGTTTGGGTTTAGGAAAGGGAGAGGTACGCGTGATGCCATTGCAGTAATGAGATTATTAATCGAGAGGAATATAGAACACAACCAGGAGGTATTTGTCTGTTTCGTAGATTTCGAAAAAGCGTTTGATAGAGTGAATTGGGAAAAACTAATGAGTATATTGCAGAAAATAGGAATAGATTGGAGGGAAAGGAGGCTAATCCGCAACCTGTACATGTCTCAGACTGCTCAGGTGCGGGTGGGAAACGGGGAGTCAGGATGGGCAGTGTTAGGAAGGGGTGTAAGGCAGGGTTGCCCATTATCACCGTTGCTGTTCAACCTGTATGCAGAGGAAATGATGAAAGAGGCATGGGAAGAACTAGAGGTAGGAATGAAAGTGGGCGGGGAATTCGTAAAATCAGTTAGGTTTGCTGATGACCAAGCTTTAGTTTGTCAGTCAGCCAAGGGGCTGCAAGCATTGCTGAGTGAATTGGAAATTCAGTGCGACAGGTATGGGATGAGAATCAACATTAATAAAACAAAGGTTATGCGATTTTCTAGAAAGAAAAAGGGCAAGCTTAACATTAAAATAGGAGGGCAAAAACTAGAGCAGGTAGAACAGTTTACGTATCTCGGTAGTGTTTTGGACCAACACGGTCAAAGTAGTAGGGACGTAAGGAGAAGAATTGCGCTAGGCAAAGAGGCTTTCACGAGGAGGAGAGAGTTGATGACGGGGACTTTGAGTAAGGATGTTAAGAAAAGACTCGTAAAAACTTTGATATGGAGCGTAGCTATGTGCGGCGCGGAAACGTGGTCATTGAAGCAGGAGGATAGACGTAGACTGGAGGCTTTTGAAATGTGGGTGTGGAGAAGAATGAAGAAGGTGAAATGGACAGAGAAGAAAACAAATGAGGAAGTACTTGGTATGGTGGGCGAAGAGAGGGGTTTGTTGGGAGCAATCCTATGGAGGCAGGAAAAGTGGATGAAGGGGGTGTTGACCGGCAGTGGGATGTTGAAGACTGTGATAGAGGGTAGAATGTTGGGCAAAAGAGGAAAGGGAAGGAACAGGATAGGGATGTTGGACGGGATGAAGGGCGGAAGAAAGTACTCAGAGATGAAGAGGGACCTGGTGTAGAGTAGAATTTAGGGTTGTGTTTTGTTAGTAGTCACAAAATATTTGTTTGTTAGTTGTGTCCAACGAAAAACCTACCTTAACCGGTAGATTACCTTAAAAAAATATGTATATAAAAAAAATATATATATTATATATATATATATATATATAATATTTATATATATATATATAGATATATATATATTAAATATATATATATATTATATATATATATTATATATATAGATATATATATATTATATATATATATATATATATATATATATATATATATATATATATATATATATATATATATCTTCAGAGGAAGACTGATTGTTTCCGTCGAATAATCAAGAAAATACGTGTGAGTGTTCTTTTTTTGTTTCTATATTTTGTGTTACCCTGTATGGTACTTTATATATATATATGTGTGTGTGTATATATATATATATATATATATACTGTCTATTCCGACACACGAAAGAGCGCAAAACACACGCAGTATAGGAATGAGATAATTGAAAGGAAATGAATACGTCTGCGAATATTTATTACTTACATATTAATTAGGTCATTAATTGTCTTCTTCTCTCGATGTACGCGAGAGAGATGTCTGTATGTAAATGTTTGTTTCTGTTTAACGATACAACAAGGAACGATTCTTTTAAAAAAAAATTTTTAATCGCACATCAAAAAATTTTGAATTTTTTAAATATATGGCGTTTTTAGTATTTCTTTACAAATTCCAATTATTTCCAAAGACAAAAATTTATAAGATTACAACAATGTATTAGCAAAATATACATGAAGATGTCTTCAAAAAATATGTGTGTCGTAAAATACGTTTTACGATTGGAATACCAAAAAAAGAGACGTAGAATCACTTTTTAAACAAATAAATCGCTTCGGTTGGCATTAATTTGAATACAATTTGGGAATGAAACTCATTTCTTTGGGGTAAATAGGTCATTATGACGATTAAACCTCAGTTGAGTTGAACTCAGGTAATTAATATTATATATATATATATACTACCTTGATCAAAAAGTTCCCGGAATAACCACCGTGTGGCGCTCCCATCGTTCCGATTTGAGTTCTGTTTTTTTTGTTAAATTGGTACATCTGTTGTTGATATTCCCTTTAAATCTTAGTGTCATAACTTGACATTTGCAAAAGTTACGTAGCCAAGAGTACATCTATCTCTGTGTGTGTTGGCGATTTTTTACAATTGCAGAAATGGATTTAAATTTGCAACAACGAACTTGTATTAAATTTTGCGTAAAAAACGGATTTAGTGGCGCACGGACGTTGGAAATGTTGGAAAAGTGTTTCGGCAACGATTCTCTAAAAAAAACGGTCGTTTACCAGTGGCACGAGCGGTTCAGAAGTGGTCGTGAGTCAATCGAAGATGATGAACGCAGTGGCAGACCATCGACATCGAAAGTCGGTGAAAAAATTGATAAAGTAAAAGAAATGTTGGTCAATAACCGCAAATTAACCATCAGAGAAATAGCGGAGGACTTGAACATTGCCTATGGATCCGCCCAAGACATTGTGGTTAATGATTTGGGTTTCCGTCGTGTAGCATGCCAAAAGACCTCAATTTCATGCAAAAAAGAGACCGTGTTGACGTCGCAAAAGACATGATTTGCGAGGCTGAATCCGATCCCACATTCATCAAAAGGATCATTACTGGAGACGAGACGTGGGTTTATGAGTACGACACGCAATCCAGACATCAGGCAAGTGAATGGCGTTCACCAAATGAGCCGAGACCAAAAAAACCACGTCGTTTTCAGTCAAAAAAGAAGGCAATGCTGACGGTTTTCATGGATTACAACGGTGTAGTGCATCATGAATTTTTGCCAGAAGGCCAGACAGTAAACAAAGAGTATTATTTGGGCGTTACGAGACGTTTGCGTGAAGCAATTCGCCGAAAGAGACCAGAAATGTGGGCAGAAAACTCGTGGATTTTGCACCATGATAACGCACCGTCGCACAGTGCTATCATTATTCGTAATTTTTTGACGAAAAATGCAACAAATACCATCCAACAGCCACCGAATTCACCTGATTTGGCTCCCTGTGACTTCTTTCTGTTCAATCGAGTTAAAAAACCATTACGGGGAACGCGTTTTAGCAGCCGAGAGGAAGTAATGGAAAAATCGCAGGAAGCACTGATGGACATACCGAAAACCGCGGTGTATAGTATAACGGTATATAGTAACTTTTGGTATTAAATTCTCAGATATTGACTATTTCGTTAGAAAGGAAGAATAGATAAAAATGGTTTGCTTACCTTGCTCTAAGAATGGACCGCCGATCCCAATTCCTTACGCAGAGATGAGAGGATGTATATGATCTCCGCCGTATTCCAAGCAGACGACGCCCTTCGGTGCTTCCGACAAGTCGAGACTGGTTGGTTCCGCACTTGGATCAGCCGTACATTCCCCCTCTCCTATTCCGCCCCCTATCCCCCTCTCGCGTTCTGATGTAGACCACCTTCCCCTAACGCCCCGTAAACCCCTCCCGCCCCCCCAAACCTGGCGCACACACACTCACACCCTTTCTCGTGCCCTTCCGTGAACACACTCTGACGTCTCCGGGGCTAAAAGTCGCGCGCTTTTAAACGATTGCGCCGATGTAACCTGAAGAAAAAGTCAGCTGAGAGCGCCTTGGACGTTGTAGGAATCAACCAGAAGGCATTAGAGCTCTGTTCAATATATACGCGAACTTATATTTTGATTAAGAACATAGTGTTCTATGCACATATCAATGATTTTATTGTCTATACCTTATGCAGAGTACTCTCTCTGTCAATTCGTAGCAATGGCGATCTATGCCTTATTATTATTATTATATATTCCATCTTCTTCTTCTTCTGATATTCATTTCCACAGTTTAATAAGAAAGCACCCTCCTCCTTTGGAAGTCCTCTTATTTAAAGGCAGTTCATTTCTTATTAAGGATCTTTTTCTGTTTTATTATTATTTGATTTGTTGTTTATGATTAAGGTGGCTGAGAAATTCACATTCGTATCTCATCTTTAGTTTTCAAAGAAGTTTTGTGAATGAGGATTGTTTATTTAAGTTTATTTGGGGAAAAATAATTGGAAAAGCTGTATTTACTGTCTTTTCTCGAAGATTTATTGAATTTTTTATGGAAACTTAATGACATTTACGATTTCTTTAGGCTATTTTTTTCAACACATGTATCTATGTACATATATATATATATATATATATATATATATATATATATATATATATACATATATATACATATATATATATATATATATATATATATATATATGTATATATACATATATACATATTGACAGACGGTGCTATTGTGGACTTCCATCGATAGATGGCACATGACGATATGTTCCCTTAGCGTTGATTTAGATTTGGACGGCTTGCTGCAGTCATCGCCACAGAATAAACGGTCAACATTGCTTCCATTAGTCGGCTTTTCATCTCTCTGCGTACTCAGCAAAGCAGGCGGACTTCCATTCCGTTTGGGATCCAGTGATAATTCCTTCGTCTTTAATGACTTCTCAGAGGAAACCTCACCAAGAACAGAACAGTTCTCTTTTCCTCAAATCTCCATCTTTCAAAACCACCTCCGATTGCTTTGGCCTCACATCAGTCGACGATTTGCTGGATGTACTTCCACAATTCTCATTCAGAATGATCTTAAAATGGCCCTTGACCATTCTAATACTACGTGAACTGGTCAATTCTCCATCCCGCAAACTCAAACAGAGCTCAAAGAAGCAATCCGCATTGACCTTCCATCCTCAGCGCAAGTGAAGTCCAGCCTACACAACAAATCCTCGCTTGTGGATCTCCCCAGGGCATTGCTCTTTGATCGGATCGACCTCAGATCCATCAGGAAGGCATTCAACACCTCGAAATTCTGCGGGTTGTACTTGAAATCGTGCTTTTTTATGTGCGCAACCAATCTCCCCTCGTCCCTGAATTCCCTCCCACAGCACAGTTTACTCCTCAAAATGCTCAATTCGCCCGACAACAACCCAATTTCCTCCAACGACACCTCCGGCTCCATTTGAAAGCCAGTTCTATCCACTGAGGCGGACTTTGCGTGGGTTTTGCGGTGCGTCCGCAACTCTTCCCTGGACAAAAACGCTGCGCTGCACTCTGGGCATCAACAATACTCGAACGCCACATCACCATTGGCGCCCTCTCCTCCTTCCACGAGTCCACTCGAATGTCCTTTGCTTCCACACGTATCGGGTTCCACCACGCCCATCTCGGAAGAGTTTTCCTTCCTCTGTCCACTGGAAGAGGGAGACGTCTTCCCTCCGCCATTGAACGTGAAATCCGAAGTACCCTCTTTTGGGAAGTGGAACAATGAGGTCAGCTTCTGTCGAAGTAATATGAAATCCACTCACAAATCCCTGCTCTGAGCTTTGGTGTAGTGAGGAGCTCTGTTAACGCGAACCTCCACGCTTCGAGCCACGTCACGGAACGCTATGCCGAAGTTTTTTGGAGCAGCGTTATTCCATCAAATTTGCGGTAAAGCTTGGGAAATCGTCTACCGAAACTGTCGGTATGATTAACCAGGCTTACGGGGAGTCAGCCATGTCCAGAAACATGATCTTTCGGTGGCACAAGATGTTCGTGGAGGGCAGAGAAGAGGTCGACGACGTGTCTTCGAGACGTTCCCGATGATGCCTTCGCGGGAGCGTTCCAGGAATGGGAACGCCGCTGGAACAAGTGTATCGACTCACAAGAGCACTATTTTGAGGAATATTTACTTAAGATATGTAAAAGTGTAATACATTTTTTTTCCTGAGATCAGTACACTTATTATCGGGACGAACCCTGTAGCCACGCCCACTACAGCGGCGCTAGTTGCATGAGCAACTAAAGAATGAGGAGACGCCATCTTTGTGCTCTGGCGGATCGTCGTGCTGTGAGTATGGAAAAATGGAAATTGAAAGAATCACGGAGAAACTTGTCAGCGTATCATGTTTTAAGCTGAAGTGCGGTGGTCAAAGTTATCTAGAGATGACTGAGAAATGCACTGACAACTGTTTTATAAGGTAATAATGCTATCTTAAGTGAAAACATCCAAGTTTTCTTATTAAAGATGGCCGACTAAAGACACCAATACGGATGATGCCACTAGTCCTTAATGAAGACCTTCCTATATATATAACGGGGCGGCACAATATAACAGAAATAGAATAGAACCATTTAAAAGGACACTAACACGGAAGATATTAAGCTCAAACGATGAAGTAATAGCCGAGAGACAGAGGCGTATTTCGGTGATAGTTCGACAAACACTATTTCTTGGAGGGGTTAAAAAAATGGCCGGAACGTTGGGAGAAGTGTATCTTTCTAATAAAGGGGACTACGTTAAAAAAATATGAAGAAATATGTATATATATATATATATGTATATACAAACAAATATATATATATGTATATATATACAAACAAATATATATATATATATATGTATATATATACATACATATATATATATATATGTATATATATATATATATATATATATATATATATATATATATATATATATATGTATATGTATGTGTATATATATATATATATATATATATATATATATATATATATATATATATATATATATATATATAGACTTATACTTTTTATAACAAATTATAATTTTTAATGTGTTCTTTCTTCTTTTTAATTCACGTTTTGCTTTTTTTAACGCGTGTTCAAATGACGGAATCACGATTTTAAGGAATATTTTTCGTATATTTTTAAACCGCCCATTTCGTGTTTTTTTCCAAGTCTACATACAGACCGTCAAACAGGCCGTCCCCGTCTTTTCAGCCTTATATGGTTTACAAGAAACTTTGTTACTTTTGAACGACTTGAACTTGAACAATGTATGTGTTAATATTAATGTAGATAATTCTGTTTGTTACTACACTTTACGGCGCGGATCTGGAATTGTCTTCCGGACGCGACCGATTCTGTTCCAAATGTATTTTAATTGCATTAAAGAAATACAGTCACAATTGGTGACCTGGTCCTGGGTCCCCACGACCGAAAACTTGGCCGACGAGCCCTCTCGGGCCGTGCCTACTCATTAATGTACCCGCCGGCCATATTGGTCGCGTGGGTATATTACCGGGTGGGCGCGGGCGAGTGGGCAGTTGGAAACAAGATCGGTCGTGAGGTCCCGGGGCCAGCAGCAGCTTAATTCCTATTTACAATAAATGGTTATACATGGAAATTTGTTATCGAGACAAAAAATTTAATTAAAAATATATTATAAATCCCCAACTCTGTATAGAATTTATCCAATTTTTTAATATGTATTTTTTGCATATTGTGTACTTTTGGTCTTCGAACCTATTTTATTTTATTAATTCGAAATAATTTTTTTTTTGAAAAAATGAAACTAAAATTTAATCAATTTCTATTTAAATGTAACCGAAAAAATTCGAATTGAAATTCGTATTTCGGAATTGTTATGTAGTTAATAATTGGTCGAAGTAGTTAACCCGCGAGTCCGCATAGCGCTGACTCACAATGGTGTTAAGGTATGGATACCGATTGTGCTGCCTCTGGTGGAGTACTAGAGTACTCCGTGTTCGAGCTATTTGAGTGGTCGAGTGTCTCCTTCTGTTCCCTTTTAAGACGCACACAATGTCCACCCCGTAGTGACGTCACTCGTCAAAATTGTTTTTAATATCTCCCTCTTTTGTGCGTTTTAACACGAAATTAACATTATGAATCGGTTCAAAGTGATTCCGTATCAAATTGATTATGTTAACTGAGGTTTAGTCGCGATAATGACCTATTTACCCCAACGAAATGAGTTTCATTCCCAAATTGTATTCAAATTAATGCCATTCGAAGCGATTTAAAAGTATTTCTAATCGTATTATTTCCTTTAAAATATTCCAATCGTTTTATATCGCAATTATTGCCATACTTTTGTGGTTTTTCCATTTTAAAATTATAATACCGTATACCGTCCGTCGTATAGGCCGTCGAAACTTTTGACCCTTAGGTATTTTAACCCTTTTTCCTTTAATTTTTTGGATTTCGATAAATTGAAATGTTTAAATCCTCCCTTAAAGAGAGGTACCCTGTTCAAATTATATATATAATTTGAAATATATATATATATATACACAGAACTCTCCCTCTCTTCCTTGATAAAGGTGGTAACGACCACCAAAAATTCGAATAATAGTGAATCCCTTTTTGTGTTTTTCTGTGTCCACTATTGCTAAGTGTTATACATTATTATTCACATCCGTGAGACTTTCAAAAAGTGATATGCATATATATATATATATATATATATATATATATATATATATATATATATATATATATATATATATATATATAATTATTATACTAAAAATATATAATTCGTAAATTTTTTTTGATTTTTTTAAATTTTTTATCAATTTTTACTCCGTCCGTCGCATAGTCCGCTAAAACTTTGTTACCCTTAGGTGGTAAATTTCTCATGTACAATTCCCCCTGTTGTAATGTTTAACACTCATTATCTATTTTCAGTGTGATGACAGATTTTGTTTGGGTGATTTTTTTATGTGAATTCTATTTCATAACCAATCGTCCGTCAAAGAGGCCGTGGGATACTTGTCCTTTTGTTTGGTTTTATTACAGTGATTTTCTGGAAAACGCTAGTTTATACTTCTATCAAAACAAAATCTAAATTTTAAGTCGACCGTCCGTCGAATGAGCCGTCCAAATACTTTTACCCTTTGGCTTTGAAATCCTTGTAATACAACAATCTTGTTTGAATTCTACACTTTCTCTATTGTTTATATTTTTTAGAGAGTTAAGTATTGTCTTCTCAAATCAGAATGTTAACTTTCAGTCGACCGTCCGCCTAACTGTCCGTGAAATTATGTTGATCCCTAGGCAGACAAAGCTTCTTATAGAGATATGTCACTTGTTCAGGGTGTTAAGGTTCCAGATTATATCTTTTCGACGTAAAAATAGCAAATTTAATTCGACCGCCCGTCAATTAGGCCGTCAAAATTATATGAGCCTTAGGCGTAATACCTTGTTATACAGTTATGCTTATGTATTACACGCTTTTCCCTTAATTTATTGTTTTTTGAGACTAAACTAGAGTGTTCTGATAACATAAGGTTCATTTTTATTTGACCGTCCGTCTAATAGTCCGTCAAAACCTTATTATCCCTAGTTGAAATATCCTTCACAGGTACATCTTGTATTTTCCTGTTATGAATTCTTGTTTTAATTCTGAATTAGGACTGAAATATCGTATGTTCTCGTCTTAATTCGAGTTTTCACTCGACCGTCCGTCGAACAGACCGTTGATATGATGCTAATTGGTTTGAGGCAATTCTCAAAAATTGATATAATTGGTGGTTTTGATTTTACAATAAATTTACCCCCGGGAAAACAAAGTTAAATCGATGGTCCGTCGTAAAGTCCTTTAAATTTTTTTGACCCATATGCATTAACTTCACACTAAATGATGGTATTATATCAAATGAACATTAACTGAGTCTATATTATCGTCACTGTTTCGTATTTAGAAACATTTCTTCGTGATTCCCCTATCTGTTACAGCGTCCGTTTTGGATTTTACCCTTAGGGGCTCTAAATGAACTGATAGCATGGAAATATTGGTGTACTGATATTCTAAATCTTCTTTTATACGATTGGAGTAATTTTCAATGGTATAAACTGTAAGATTAATACGATAGTCCGTCATAAAGGCCGTTATATCATGTTTCCCTTGGGTGCTCTTTTTTTTAAATATACTTGAGTCGTTTGTCATGGCGTTTTCTCTGTTAATAAATTTCAAAATTTGGCCCTTTTTTGAAGTCAGTTATGCCTATTTTATTAACCGTCCGTCAATTAGTCCGTTTGTTTTTCTGACCCTTAGCCGATCATTCTTTCATATTTATTGTTTATATATATATATATATATATATATATATATATATATATATATATATATATTTATAAGGAGGGTTTTTTCTGGAAATGAAACGTTTTCTCGTGATATTAGATGTGACCGTCACCAAGGCCGATATAACTTGTTACCCTTGGGCGATTATTTTTTCTATTACAGTTTTATAGTACATATTTTTATTTAAGAAGTGTTTTATTTTGGCCCCAATTCACTTGATATGATTTTTAAAATGAAACTGTTATCAATTTGAGTTCACCGTCCACTACATAGGCCGTCGATATTTTTTACCCTTAGGGAGCATTATTTTCATTTTTGAAAGTAATAAAAAATTTTAATTATTTAAAAAATCTCGTTCGTTTGATCGAATTTTAAGTGATTTTTTCAAATTTATAATTTCCAATGCAGATAACGTAAATCGACCATCGTCATTATGAAATATTATTCGAATGAACTTGGAAGAAGGAAGGGAAAACGAAATCTTTGATATGTTTATATGAGACTAATATCTTAATGAAAATAAAGGTTTTATTGGCTTCTAAGATCGCGTATACATTGGCCATACCTCGTAAATTGCACGCGAACAGTTTAAATTCAGCATACAACTGCTAATTCGACATTAAAACTTCAACTTTAACAAAGATTTTAGCAAATACTTGGGCGCCATATTCCGAAAACACGACTGCAAAAGGTAAATATAATGTTTAGAACGATTTACAGTTTACAAAAGCTATCAGAAGTACTTACAAAACCTCTCCGAAGACATTTACATACGATTTAGCCGGCTAATGAACGACAAACCATTGTAAATATTAACATTAAACGTAAAAGCATAAAAGATTGTTTACATAGTACAACACATTTAGATACTCGTTGCTAAGTAAACAAATGCGTAGTTACGCTAGGAATGAATAACGAAATGCGGCCAAATTGTTGAAAATAGATTTACAAGCGAGTTTTTCTCGATAAACTCTGATTAAATATTATATTTTTAAACTCTTGGGTGAATTTAGGACCGAATGTGTTGTTCGTTAATACATTCCTGACATTTTGAAAACGTCCGAATTACAGTGGAGACATGGTCTATCGATAAATTTGATATATTCTGATATCAGAACGGAGATTTATAGGATACCATTGCGTTTCTAAATACAATTACTGAGATTTACACTGAATAAATACATGAAATACGGATTAAATATGGTTCTTCCTATTTAAACTTACCTCGGCATGAATTCTCTTACGTGTTTATTAATATACAAGCGTATTTAAGTATTAGAATGTCCATTTTAAACCCGAATAACCGGAGCTTACTAGGATGCAAAAAGTGATTGATCGTCAAAGCGACCATTTTAGAAAAATAGCTAAATTCTCAGCTTTTCCTAAGAGGTACGTAAATTTGTGAGAATAAATTTGATTTTTGATTATAAACAAAAGATATGATACCCTTCCTTTTGAATCGCCTTAGTAATATACCCTTCAAACCACCGCTATGGTGTGTGGCATGGGGTGAATACACATATATTAGAAAAATATTACCCGAACACGACAGTACAGCGGTCGAACAATGTATATATATATATATATATATATATATATATAAAATATTATATGTATATATAATGTATATATATATATATATATAAAATATTATATGTATATATAATGTATATATATATATATATATATATATATATATATATATATATATATATATAATATTATATGTATATATAATGTGTATATATATATATATATATATATATATATATATATAAAATATTATATGTATATATAATGTATATATATATATATATATATATATATATAAAATATTATATGTATATATAATGTATATATATATATATATATATATATATGTCATCTTTTATATGTTTTTATAATGCTTGTTACTGTCCAAGTGTGTTACATATGTATATGTGTGTACATATTTATATATATGTATAGATACATTATTACGTAATATACCGGTTAAGGAAGGTTTTTTGGATAGACCTAATTACTAATTAAATAATTCGTGACCCCTAGCAAAACACAACATCCTACTTTAAATCAGGTCCCTCTTCATCTCTGAGTATTCATCCCTTCATCCCCTTTCCAAGACATCCCTATCCTGTTCCTTCCCTTTCCTCGTTTGCCTTTTACATTCTCCCCTCAATTACAGTCTTCATCATCTCACTATTGCCGATCAACACCCCCTTCAGCCACTTTTCCTGCCTCCATAGGATTGCTCCCAACAAACCCCTCTCTTCGCCTACCATACCAAATACTTCCTCATTTGTTTTCTTCTCTGTCCATTTCACCTTCTCCATTCTTCTCCACACCCACATTTCAAAAGCCTCCAGTCTACGTCTATCCTCCTGCTTCAATGCCCACGTTTCCATAGCCACGCATAACTACTCTCCATATCAAAGTTTCCTAACGAGTCTTTTTTTAACATCCTTACTCAACGTCCCTGTCATCAACTCCCTCCTCCTTGTGAAAGCCTCTTTGCCTAGCGCAATTCTTCTCCTTACGTCCCTACTACTTTGGTCGTGTTGCTCCAAAACACTTCCGAGATACGTAAACTGTTGTACCTGCTCTAGTTTTTGCCCTCCTATTTTAATGTTTAGCTTGGCCTTTTTCTTCCTAGAAAATCGCATAACCTTTGTTTTATTAATATTGATTCTCATCCCATACCTGTCGCACTGAATTTCCAATTCACTCAGCAATGCTTGCAGCCCCTCTATTGGCTGACTGACAAACTAAAGCTTGGTTATCAGCAAACCTTTTTCATATAATCATACGAAACAGACAAATACCTCCTGATTGTGTTCTATATTCCTCTCGTTTAATAACCTCATTACTGCAATGGCATCACATGCGTACGTCTCCACTTCCTAAACCCATAAACTAATCTTCCCCTAAGTATTAATCATTTGCCCTACTCTCTATCCTTTTGTTTATGATCCTGAGAACGACTCTAGCTGAGTGGGATATCAAACTTATCGTCCTATAGCCCTCACATGATGTAGCCTTTACCTTTGTAATTGGAACTTTGGAAATGAAACTGATCTCACGAAGTCTTCCGGCCAGATTTCTTCCTGATAAATACGCCCCTGCTGTTACTTGTGCGCGACGTTTGGCCAAAAAAAGCACACTAATGATGTCGGAGACACTGTATTCCCCAGATCTGCCTTCACAGTGACCATTTCTTGTTCCCGAAACTGAAGAAGCCAATTAAAAGACGGCGCTACGCTCTAAGATTGACGAGAGATTAAAGACTGCATTAAAGGATAGGCTGGACCAGATCAGAAAAAATGATTTTTTGAAGCGCTCCGAGGACTGGAAAATACGTTGGGACAAGTGTATAATATGTAACTGGGATTACTTCGAAGGGGACAGAATAGATCTTCAGGAATAATTACCTTTGGCAGGGGGTGTAAGGCCACAATCTGTATTTAAGAAAAGAAAAAAAAACCGTATCCAAAAGCCACAATTCTTCTTTTTACAATGCACAATACAAAACGTGGTATTTTACATTCATGCAAAAAGACCCTTTACAACCCACACACACACATGTAAACACACAAGATACCAACTAACAGAAGCACCAACAAATATAAATGATATCTTTGCAATTTTTAATTTTGTTACGACTTGTAAATTCGATGTTTTCTTAATATTTCTAAGGTGATTTTGGTTTCTCTGTATATATATTTCGCCGCGGCAGCTTGCGGGGTATTACGTGGATGTAGATACGATTCACGCAGCAAAAGTTACATTAAAGTTATCGCGGCACAATTTACAAATACGTTTGCTTTGGTATTAAATTCTCAGATCCTGACTCTCTTGTTAAAAAGAAAGATTAGATAAAAATGGTTTCCTTACCTTGCTCTAAGAATGGACCGCGGATCCCAATTCCTTACGCAGAGATGAGAGGATGCATATAATCTCCGCCGTATTCCAAGGAGACGACGCCTTCCGGTGCTTCCGACAAGTCGAGACTGGTTGGTTCCGCACTTGGTACAGCCGTACATTCTCCCTCCTATTCCGCCCCCTATCCCCCTCTCGCGTTCTGATGTGGACCACCTTCCCCTATCGCCGCGTAAACCCTTTCCGCCCCCCCTTTCCTGCCACACACACACTCACACCCTCCTCGTGCCCAAGTAATACCCTTCCGTAAACACTCTGACGTCTCCGGGGCTAAAAGTCGCGCGCTTTTAAACGAATGCGCCGATGTAACCTGAAGTAGAAGACAGCTGAGAGCGCCTTGGACGTTGTAGGAAACAACCAGAAGGCATTAGAGCTCTGTCCAATATATACGCGAACTTGTATTCTGATTAAGAACATAGTCTTCTATACACATATCAATGATTTTGCTGTCTTTCACTTCTTCAAAGTACTCTTAGAAGTAGTTTTGAGGGGAGGCGACCGACGGCTGAGGTCATTTGAACCAGTAGGGTTGGGAAGGAAAGGATGAGGGGTGGAGAGAGAAACCCGGCATCGGTATTAGCCTACACTTTACGAAAGGCGCCAAGGGGTCCGCAGCTTAACGTCCCTTCCGACGGACGGCGTACTCACTCAAAGTGCCCTCCACAAAGCACCTCAAGTAGGGATCGAGATACCTCTGAAAAATATTCCACAACACCGGGATTTGAACCCGGGTCCTCAGGGTGGGATGCCAGTACGATAGCCCCCGGCAACATCTCAATCCCCCCAAAGTACTCTCTCTGTATTATTCGTAGTAATCTATGCCATTCTTCCTTAGGCTATCTATGCCTTCTTCTTATTATTATTATATATTCCATCTTCTTCTTCAGTCTTACATTAATTTCCACTGTTTCATACTAATAAAGCACCCTCCTCCCCTTTGGAAGTCCTCCTCCTCTTATTTGAAAAAGGCAGTTCAGTTCTTACCAAGGTACTCTTCCAGGTCTTATATTTTATCGCACGAACAGGAGAGTGTCACAGAAATGTTGGACACACCGAGATGGGAGAGATTGAATGAAATAGAGGAAAAAGGAGTAGGTTAGGTGCGATGTATAGGATTGTTAGAAATGACGAAGTTTGGGAAATATATATATATATATATATATATATATATATATATATATATATATATTCAAACACGAAATCCCGCCAAACGGCGAATAAGTGCTCATTTATATAGAAACAGATATAAGGAAAAGGGATGGGAACACACACACACACACATATATATATATATATATATATATATATATATATATATATATATATATATATATATATATAGATTTATATATATATATATATATATATATATATATATATATATATATATATATATATATATATATATATATATATGCATATCACTTTTTGAAAGTCTCACGGATGTGAATAATAATGTATAACACTTAGCAATAGAGGACACAGACAAAAACACAGAAAAACACAAAAAAGGGATTCACTATTTTTCGAATTTTTGGTGGTCGTTACCACCTTTATCAAGGAAGAGAGGGAGAGTTCTGTGTATACCATATATATAGATGTCTATATATATATATATATATATATATAGATGTCTATATATATATATATATATATATATATATATATATATATATATATATATATATATATATATATATGAGAAGAGGTAGGAAAAGCATACTTTTAAATGGGAAAATAGGACCATAGTTTCAAATTAAAAATAAGAATGCATCACAAAACATATCTAAAAAAATACTCTTTTTTTAAGCAGAACTAATGTTTGAATGTAACCAGCTGCCTTTGAAGGTTTGTTTGCGTCCTTTCCCATTCCAATTTTACAAGTTTCAAGTATAGATGTAAAGCAGCCACTGGGTGATAAACTTCATTGAGAGGTGATTGTAATATTGTTTGTATGAGACGTGGAAGTATCATTGTATATAAGAACATCTTGTCTCCTACATGTACTTATAGCGCGTGTTTGTACGTAATTATAGCGGTGAGAGTAATCATCGACCAAACTTGATCATTGCCACCAGGACCGTTGCCAAAATCGCCTAATTGCAACGCAATTCTTAAATATTAAAAGAAATAATAAATTTGATTATTCCTTGTAATCTAGGTGGCTGAAAATTTCGTATTCGCTTCCTTACTAGTTAGTTTTGCAAGGAGTTTTGTGAATGAGGATTGTTAGTTTAGGTTTAGTTGTTCTAGTTTAGTTATATATATATATATATATATATATATATATATATATATATATATATATATATATGGGTGAACACATACTCTTAAGGACGAGCATCAGGAGAGGTAGGGAAGACAGAATTAATCAGATCACAAATGCAAAAATATTTCCAAGACAGAGATTTGAATTCCCTATCTTTCCACTTGCCATTGGGCGGAGGCTATATCAACCATTTGAGCCATCCAGGAAACGTAATTGGAACTGAGATCTGCGATGCTTTATGCCACTAAGTGCCGCTGATCGGAGGATCCCGGGTCGATTCCCGGGCAAGGCACTCTTGGCACCTGCAGCTGCACCCAAGTTGAAGTGATTTTTAGAGTACCAGGTCTTCCTGGGAAACCATAACCGGCACAGGGAAAGGAACTGGCCCCCCTTCCCTGATGTGTGAATTTTCACACGCCGTATAGGGCTTAGTACTGGGTGATTTCTACCATCACCTACTAAACCGACATTCGGGTTGATTACTGTGTTTATGTTTGTATTTATATATAATATATATATATATGTATATATATGTATATATATGTATATTTTTGTATATAATTTTTTTCGAGAGAGACAGTATATATATATATAAATAAATAAATAAATAAATATATATATATATACAGAAACAGATATAAGGAAAAGGGATAGGAACACATATAAAGGACGAACACAATAGAGGTGGGGAAGGCGGAATCGAACGGATCACAAGAGTAAAAATATTTCCTTGACCGGGACTCGAACCTCGGATCTTTCCACTTGCCGGGCGGATGCTCTTAACCACTTGAGCTATCGAGGATAGTCAATTTACCCTGAGATCCGTGGGTCTAATATGTCGCCAAGCGCCCCGATTCTTTCAGCCAAGAGATGGCGTCAGGGGGCAGTTTCACCCACCAAAGGAGAAATAGACAATACACAAGGAAAGGAAAGGACAGTGGGTTAGAATTCATACAACATCATACAGGAAAGGAACAGTGCGTTTCGTGGCACGCATAGCCAGAAGAAAGAGATGAGCCACATTGGCCAAATACACATTCAAACACGAAATCCCGCCAAACGGCGAATAAATACTCATATATACAGAAACAGATATAAGGAAAAGGGATAGGAACACATATAAAGGACGAACACAATAGAGGTGGGGAAGGCGGAATCGAAGACGCCATCTCTTGGCTGAAAGAATCGGGGCGCTTGGCGACATATTAGACCCACGGATCTCAGGGTAAATTGACTATCCTGGATAGCTCAAGTGGTTAAGAGCATCCGCCCGGCAAGTGGAAAGATCCGGTGTTCGAGTCCCGGTTGAGGAAATATGTTTACTCTTGTGATCCGTTCGATTCCGCCTTCCCCACCTCTATTGTGTTCGTCCTTTATATGTGTTCCTATCCCTTTTCCTTATATCTGTTTCTGTATATTTGAGTATTTATTCGCCGTTTGGCGGGATTTCGTGTTTGAATGTATATATATATATATATATATATATATATATATATATATATATATATATATATATATAAACATAAACACACTAATCAACCCGAAGTTCGGTTTAGTAGGTGATGGTAGATATATATATATATATATATATATATATATATATATATTAATATATATGTATATATATTTATGTTTATGCTTATAATTTTTTTCGAGAGAGACAGTATTAATCAATAAAAGCGGGCTTGCCATGAAATTCTTATAAAAGACAGACTTCTGTTGTTTTTTGGAATTGTTATATTTTGAAGTGTTCCAAGCTTAAAGAAGGGCGGTCCGCGGATATACCTGTAGGCTCTGCTGTCCGACGCCCAAAGATGTACATTTGCACCATCTCGTGGCCGTTTCAGAACTCCATCCACTTGCTCGTTGACGTGGGTCGTTGCTGGGCAACCGCGCGCTTTCCAATGTGTCCACTCGTGATTTAAAACGGATTTTGAATGAACGCACTGACATAAATGCCCACAAACTTCCAAATATACAATGTAAACTTAATTATTGTCACTTTACGCAATGCCTGGAATGAAATTAAGAGACCTGTGGTATTGAGAATCGATTTCTAAAGGCTTAATAATTGTTTGAATAGCATAGTTTTACGCATTAATTTTTAATTTTGTGTTTCATTGCTATGCAACGATTTTATATATATAAGTGGACATTGTTGATAGAAACTGCAGAAGGTAAACCCTCTGAAGAGAACCTTAATAAGAACTGAACTGCCTTTAAATAAGAGGAGGAGGACTTACAAGGTGGAGGGTGCTTTATTATTATAAAACAGTGGATATGGATAAAAGAAGAAGAAGATGGAATATATAATAATAATAAGAGGAAGGCGTAGACAGCCATTACTACGAATTGACAGAGAGAGTACTTTGAGGATGGTATAGATAGCAAAAATCATATATATATATATAACTAAATATAGTCTAATATATGTATGTATATATATATATATATATATATATATATATATATATATATATATATATATACATGAAAACCTTTAATTTCTTTAAGATTTTAGTCTAATATATATACATATACACACATACATATATATATATGTATGTATATATATATATATGTATATATATATATATATATATATATATATATATATATATATATATATATATATATATATATATATATATATATATATATATATATATATATATATATATATATATATATATATATATATATATATGACTAAAATCTTAAAGAAATTAAAGGTTTTCATGGCGACTCAGTTCGTGTAGTTATTGGACATAGTAAATTGTTAAACGTTGAATTTCTAATCTATCTACTTTATTATGATTGGAAAAATTTTGTGCTTATAGTAATCGGGTCGAGGGAGTCCATGGGGTACGGCGTTGGAACCCGTAGGTCCAGGGTTCTATCCCCAGGAAATAAGGCTCTCTGGGCACCTGCAGCTCCACACAAGCGATGATTTGAATAGTACCAGATCTTCCTAGGAAACCATAACCGACACAGAGTATTAAGGAACTCGCCCCCCTTAATAATAACCTGCTTATAATGTGTGAATTTCACACGCCGTATATATTACTGGGGGTATTACTACTGTTTTTTATGGTTTATTTTATTAATACCATAACTGTGATGGTATGTAGGTTATATTCCTGTCGCGTATGTTATTATTAAAACTGTAGTCGCAACTGACTACTGCCATGGAAAAATACCAATGCTGTTGACAAGGGTCACGTGTCTACACAATGCTTATTAATGCTTCGAATAAACATCGCCTTGAACTGTCCACAGTAATTATATTAGCTTAATTGTCCAGTTGTAATTATTATACGTGACTTTAAATGGAAATAGCGCGTTAGAGGAAGTTAAACGAGTGAGGAAGGTTTCCCACGGTTTCTGATAGTGTCGTTCCAATCTTCTGTTTCGCTACCAAATGTCCGCCATCTTGCATCCAGTCCAGTCCTCTGTTATGAGTAATGAGATTCCATATTGCATCCAACTTCTAGTCTATCTTAAGAACTACAAATGATGTAAGTGAGTTATTGTGTTTACATAATTACGTCTGTAGTTACATGTAGAAATAGTGATTGTTTATTGAAGGATTAATGTTAATATTCAACCAATTTGATCGTAAATATTATATTAACACATAGAAGAGTCCCCATATTGCATCCAGTTTATTACAATACAAAAATTTACAGATTTTCTGCCGAAAAACGGCTTAAATACATAAAAGCGTCAATTGTAACTTGTAAAAGTGTTTATTTATTAATATACACCTCACTTCAAAGAACTTTGCCCATTTTATTTCATATATTAAACTGAAAACGTATGATTAAGTCGCCATATTGCATCCGGTTCCAACTACATTGAATTCATTTAAATATGTTTTTACGACTATTTACAAGTCTGAAGTGACGCAAAAGCATTTAAATGGTACAATAACTAATATTATCTTCGTTTTAAATGGTTTACTTGAATGGATATCCGTTCTAATCCGAATAATTAATATATAACTGTGAAATTCCTCATCGAGTTCCAATTTCAGCCATTATTGGTAGCAGTTAGGATGAAGCAGGAGCAGCGCTCGGTGTCAATAATTTGAACTATGACTGGGACTGTTTCTGTAGAAGTTAACGAAATTCAAAATGATATCTTTTTTTTTGGGAAATTAAGTTTGAAAATGGTACAAAATATTAGGAATAGACTCAAAGTTGACATTATTTCATTTGGATTGTCCCATAAATGACGTACTACAGGCGACAATTAGGTAACCAGTCGTTCAATATATAATTTCATTGTTTTTTGAAAACATTTGAAGGGTTTAAAATGTTTATTTTTTGGCGAAAAACCAATAAAAAAATACTAAATTCGATAGAAAATTGATTCTTTTGTGAAAATCGAACCGTTTCAGTCGAACAATTTTGGTCTTTTTCATTATTTTTCGCCATTTTGGGGATTGTATTTTTTAATCACTGAAAAAACATTTATCGTTTAAAAAATAGTTTGCATTTAAATACTTGAAGAAATTTGTCTCAAAAGCGCAGAAAGCACAAAGAAATAGAATTGAAAGAATGTGCTGAAATTAGATGAAATCTTATATACGAAGGTAGGTTAAAAACTAATTTTCCAAATGCTTTTATAGACCACAAACTAAAGTTTCTCCAGAAGCAATGTTATTGGCATGTGGAAGTAACATTCCCCTTAACACATATTTGCAAGTTTGAGGCCGTTACTTTCATCCAGTGTATTATTTTGTGGAAACGGATGAAGTATAGAGACGTGTTGTAGTAATACAAAAAGTATGGGCTCCAGAAGCACTCCTGGTCTGGTGGCATGTGGAAGTAACATTCCTCCCTCAACACATATTTGTAAGTTTGAGGTCGTAAATTCATCCAGTGTAGTATTTTTAGAAGCGGATGAAGTATGGAGACGTGTTATCGTATTACAAACAGAATGAGCCTCAGAAGCAACGAAGAAGTAACATTCCTCCCTCAACATGTATTTGTAGGTATGCTGTCGTTACATTGTTCATCCAGTGTATTATTTTGAGAATCAGATGAAATATGGAGACGTGTTGTAGTAATACAAACAGAGCTTCAGAAGCACTCCTGGTCTGATGGCAGATTCTTATTGTGTTTCTCCTGATCAACTCAAACGGACACCTTTCAAATGTAGTACTCAATACACTTCGGAAAATGGTGAGATGAAGGCACAGCTATCGATAAGTCAATTGGATTCGAGAAAAGTGGAAAGAGTTTGTCAATATCGGAATATATATGAAAGTTGATAAATGCTGGGAGAAATCTGAGTTAGCCTTAATGTTGGGACTGTGTTGAAGAATAAATATATTATTTTGAAACATAAATAAATGTAATATAAAGTACTTTGATGCCCCATCTTGCCAATTTGTTCTGATATCCGTATTCTACAAGCATTTGAATATTACTCTTAAGCCTATTCTCTTATAATCCGTTATATAACCACATATGCTCAACTTATAAAGTCTTCCAATTTTTTTCATACTGTTAGAAACGTCACAGATGGTTGTAAATTATGTAACCTCTTAAATAGACATTTCTTTTTAAGAATATAATGTTTTTATGCTTATTTCTTTGAATATTACGACGCAATAGACACATTTGTGAAGTTATCCCCGAATAGAAAATTGCTATTGGCTTAGTTTACGGGTTTTATAAGTTTTCCTAGCTTATTATTGTAACTTCTGCCTGTTTTTGGTTTAAAATTACGTGTTCATGAGTTAACAGCCTACCTACCTACATTTATTAACACGGAAGTAACATTTATCGTAAGAAGAAGGTATATTTCGTCTCTTAAATAGTTATACATTTCTTTAAAATACGTAGACAGCACAAAGAATTAGAATTTAAGAAGCGTGTGGGAATGAGATGAAATAAATATCTTATATATGATGAAACAAACCATTAAAAAAAAGGAAAAATAATGTTTGTCTGCTTCTATTATATATAAGCAGTCCATATGCTAATTGAAGCCTACCTATAGCAAAAGTGAAGATTGGAAAAGTCGCCGGTTCGAGTCTACCTCAAGGCAAATTTTTTTTCTGTTCAATTTAGTTTTAAGTTTATCAATTATTGTATAAATTATTATAATACTATTTGCATAAGTATTGTATTCTATTTGTATTGTTTTCTGTGCAATATATTCGATCAAAAACATTCATTTATTCACTTTTTTGTGAATTTTTATTCATTTTTTCACATAACTACACTATATATATTGATTAAACATATTTAAATACCGTTCTAGCAGCCGATTGAGGAGAAAATGCTTTTGTATCATTTAATATAAACATTTTATCTCTTAATTACAGGAATTTATTGCTAAAAATATCTGCTCCATGCCATTATACCATTTAGTAAACCCCATGGTTTAAATGTCCTGTTTCATATCGGAAATGTTATTATAATTTATAACTTGATCTGAATGTAAGCGACGTATAGGACGACAATTGATTGTTGCAACTACAATAGGGATTTGAAGGATTTATTAATTAAAAAAATATATTTATATGGAATAATATTTTAACCCCCAAAACATGTATTCCTATTCTGTGCAATAAATACGCGAAAAGGTGTAGTTTAGCGCCCAATGACGCCCACTAGACTAGGCGCTAGTTGCCCGAGTTACCCAATTGTGAGGAGCCACCATCTCTGTGCTTTGGCGGATCGTCGTGCTGTGCGTATGGTATGTGCCAGTTATATTATAGTTTCTGTTGTCCCTTTTTGTTTTAAATACTGTTTGTCGTCTGAAAATGGAATTTGACGAAATCACAGACCAACGAATCGGAATCTCAAGTTTTTTTAGGAAGTCTGGTGGTAAAAGTTATTATGAGAAATTACTGAGAAGTGTACTGAGAGCTGTTTATACTATGATATAACTCTGAAGTTAAAACGTCTAAGATTACAAAGTAAATTAGGTGTTTTATTGAAGATGGCCGAGACAAGACGACAAGACGGATTAAGATGCAAAAGGCCTTTATAAAGATATTCCTATTCCCATCACTTACTGTGTTTGACGTTGATACTACATTGATCGTGTGTGCAATGGTCCATTGTCTATCTTATCTAATCGTCATTATAATAAACTGTGATCCGAATGATATCAACTGAATAGTGAACTGAATTTACAGTAAATTATCAACTACTATGTATTATTTTATTACCATTGTATAACACAATGATTGGATGGATGGACATGGATATATTTATAGTGAAACACACGCAAACACCAATGAATGACACCATGACACAATGCACACCAATTCAGAGCACATTATATCAGAGAGCACATTGATATACGTTCACCGTTGTTTCTGGCTAAATTAATAAACTCAAATCACCCCATTGATCCTGTTATCATCACAATCTTCCTCCTTATTATTATTATCATATTCTTAAAATAGATCTTTGCCCCTTTTTGCGACTTTTTAACCTAAATATATTCCCGATATAAAATGCGATGAAATGTGATTATGATAATGATGATTGGGGGGGACATTGTACGTGTCATATCACACTTTGAGGCACACACGAGATGATGATAATAATATGTTTGTTGGAGAAGAGAGACAGACAATAAATAATAATAATAATAAAGCAAAGAAGAAACGAATAGATATGGAAAACTACTACTACTACTGATTAAATAAGAAGAAGAACCTTAATAAGAACTGAACTGCCTTTAAATAAGAGGAGGAGGACTTCCAAAGGGGGAGGGTGCTTTATTAATATTAAACAGTGGAAATGAATATAAGAAGAAGAAGAAGATGGAATATATATTGATAATAAGAAGAAAGCATAGATAGCCATTACTACGAATTGACAGAGAGAGTACTTTGAAGGAGGTATAGACAACAAAATCATTGATATGTGTATAGAAGACTAACATCTTAAGGAAATTTAAAGGTTTTTCTGGCTTCTAAGATAGCGTATGTATATAAATAGACTTTGTATCAAACATTAATGCTCAATACTTGAACTGATCCGAGACTGTGTCCAAGTCTTTAGAGAGTAGCTTCCGATCTAGTTGGCACCTTAGTTTCTGGCTAAATAAATTCAATCGCCTTTGATCCTTGATCGTCCTCCCTATTATTCATAATAAATCTCTGCCCTTTTTGCGACTTTTTCCACCATATTCCTGATATAAAATGCAATGAAATGCGATTATGATAATGATGATTGGGGAGGACATTGTACGTGTCATATATCACTTTGAGGCACACACGAGATGATAATAATAACATGTTTGTTGGAGAAGAGACAGACAATAAATAAATAATAAATAAAACAAAGAAGAAATGAATAGATATAGAAAACTACTACTACTTCTAATTAAATAAGAAGAACCTTAATAAGAACTGAACTGCCTTTAAAATAAGAGGAGGACTTCCAAAGGGGAGGGTGCTTTATTATTAAACAGTGGAAATGAATAAAAGACGAAGAAGAAGATGGAATATATAATAATAATAAGAAGAAGGCATAGATAGCCATTACTACGAATTGGGACAGAGAGAGTACTTTGGAGAAGGTATAGACAACAAAATCATTGATATGTGTATAGAAGACTAGAGTTTTAAAACTAAATACAGGTTTTGATGGCGAGTTCGTGTGTTTAATGGAGAGATTAGTATATATATATATATATATATATATATATATATATATATATTGGGCATCGTGTGCGCATTGTCTATATATATATATATATATATATATATATATATATATATATAATGCGCACACGATGCCCAAGAGCCAATCATCATTAGTCACGTGCAGAGACCATGTTGGATGGGTGCTATATATTTCCCCGAGAGAGGGGTCCTGTCCCTTCGTGACCTTTATGAAACACACTCTCCTTACACCCTTTTATAATCCTTAACCCCCCACCCCTGTCCCCCCTTGAGCCACACAAGGACCGTGGGCACATGAAAGATGGAGTCTCGTTTGCAAACCCTGGAATTATAATCGCATTAAGGAGGCGTGCTTTTTTTTGTCCGCGCGTGGGATGAGCGCACTTCGACACACATTTGTTTCTTTCGCCCCCCGACGTGGGAATTCAGTTTCACCTTCCGCCGTCTGCGTAGAGTGGTGGCGCGACCGTTGCTCTGGAGTCCAGGTGTATTGGAGTATTTGAATAGCGTGTTAAGGGCCCGGGTTCGATTCCTGGACTTCGTATCTGTTCCTGTAAACAGACCTCTGTGATTATTTATTTATAGACAGGGTACACATTCTATCAGAGTATGCTCGAGTGTGTGTGTGTGTATATAATTATATATATATTATATATATATATTATATATATATAAACCATTAACACAATAATCAACCCGAAGGTCGGTTTAGTAGGTGATGACCCAGATACCCAGTACTAAGCCCAATACGGCGTGTGAAAATTCAAACATCAGGGTACGGGGGCCAGTTCCTTAATACAATGTGCCGGTTAAGGTTCCCCAGGAAGACCTGGTACCCGAAAAATCACTTTAGCTTGGGTGGAGCTTCAGGTGCCTAGAGTGCCTTGCCCGGGAATCGAACCTGGGACCCTCTGGTCAGCAGTCCAACGCTCTACCCACTGGACTACCGTGACCCACCACATATATATATATATATATATATATATATATATATATATATATATATATATATATATATATATATATATATATATATATATATATATATACACATATGCTTCAGTTTACTCTTTAGAAGAACTGTATAGTATAGAACTTACACCAACAAATTTAGACATAGGAAAGGAACATGACGTAGAGGCTGATAGCTTAGGTCCAGGCATACTAGACAATGAGATAGAAAGGGCATTAATGGAGAAGAAACTAAATAAGGCCGTGGGGGTGGATAACATTCCCTTAGCGGAACTACTGAAATGCTTAGGTAAATGTGGGAGGAAGAGGCTATATGGGCTGATTCGTAGTATTTATGAGGAAGGAATCTGGCCGGAGGACTTTGTGAGATCAGTTTTAGTTACTATTCTGAAAAAGGTAAAGGCTACATCATGGGAGGACTACAGGACTATAAGTTTGATATCCCACGCAGCTAAAGTTGTTCTCAGGATCATAAACAAAAGGATAGAGAGAGTAGGGCAAATGATTATTTAGGGGATGATCAGTTTATGGGTTTAGGAAGGGGAGAGGTACGTGTGATGCCATTGCAGTAATGAGATTATTAATCGAGAGAGGAATATAGAACACAACCAGGAGGTATTTGCCTGTTTCGTATGAATATAGAAAAAGCCGTTCGAAAAGAATGAATTTGGGGAAAAACTAATGAGTATATTACAGAATAAAGTAGAAATAGATTGGAGGGACAGGAGGCTAATCTTTGTAACCTTATATATGTCTCTATCAGACTGCTTATTTGGTGCGAGTGTGGAACGGAGAGTCCGGAATGGGCAGTGCTTTAGGGAGAGGTGTAAGGCATGGGGTGTATCCCACTATCACCCGTGGTGCTCCTCAATACGTATATATAAATGTGGAGGAAATGATTAAAGAGAGGCGTTATGGGAAGAACTAGAGTAGGAATGAAAGTCGATGCGGAATTCTTATAAAATAAGCTAGGTTCTATCGGACGACCAAGCTCTAGTTAATGTCAGTCAGCCAATAGAGGGGTCCAAGCATTGCTGAGTGAATTGGAAACTCAGTCCGACAGATATGGGAAGAGAATCAATATTAAAAAAACAAAGGTAATGCGATTTTCCAGGAAGAAAAAGGCTTCAGCTAAAGTTTAAAATACGTGGGCAAATAAACTAGAGCTGATAGAACAGTTTAATATGTATCTCGGAAGTGTTATTTGGACCAAAGATGGTTTAAAAAGTATAAGTAGGAACGTAAGGAGAAGAATTAAGTCATATTAGGCAAAGAGGCTTTCAAAGACAAGGAGGAGGGAGTTAAGATGAGAGGGACGTTGATTATAAGGATGTTAACAAGAAAAGACTCGTTGGATAACTTTGATATGTGGAGCGTAGTTATGTGTGTGGCTATGGAAACGTGGTCACTGAAGCAGGAGGATAGACGTATATTGGAGGCTCATTAATATATATATATATATATATATATATATATATATATATATATATATATTAATATGTGGGTGTGTGTGTGGAGACGAGAGAAGGATGGATAGAATGGACCGAAAGGAGGAATGAGGAAGTATACTATAGCACTAGGTATCTATGATTAAGAAAGGCGAGGAGAGAGAGAGAGAGAGAGAGAGAGAGGGGTTTGTTTTGGAGATATATTATTACTACTAAGGAGGAGGAGGTTGGAAGGAGAAGAAAGATATGGATTGGAAGAGATTGGATTGATTGATCGGCATTAATAGTAATTGGATGTTGAAGAAGAAGACTGTATAATAAATAGAGAGGGGAGAATGTTAATGGTATAAGGAGTAAGCAGGGATTGGAATAGGTGATAGATAGGTATGTATGAAGGGAGGAAGGAAGTACTCATAGATGAAGGTAGAGTAGGTTGCTGGATTGTGTTTGTGTTAGGAGGATTAGCTCTAGTTGACCGACTGACAATTGATTACGTCGAATGAACGAAAGCGGACATGACGGCCTGGAAAAGGAATGTCCGATTCTTTTTCCCATAATGCCTCCTAAATCAATTCCAACGTCCCAGAATTCTTCGGGAAAAATGGTTTAAAAATACATTTATAATATACTGTCGAAACAACAAGCGCAAACGAAAAAGTATTTAGGATAAATAGACTTTTTTATGAATTCGAAATTCGACATTTGTAAAACAATTGAGTCGCATTACTTGTTATCCTTATATTAATGCTGTTTGCATGACAACAAAATCAAATTATTGTTTTAACTCAGTGGAGATTTCATCTACACCTAAGTCTACTTAATAACCTACGAAAGTCGCCACAAGGGCGTGTGGCGGGGGGTGTTAAGGTCACCACTCGGAATTATGAAAGAAATAAAAACCGCTTGCAAAAGCCATGAATTATTCACAATCCCCAAACAATACATGGTATTTTACATTCATGCAAAAAGACCCTTTACAAGCCACACATACACATGTAAACACAAGCTACCAACTAACAGAAGCACCTACAAATATAAATGATATCTTTGCAATTTTTAATTTTGTTAGGAGTTGTAAATTCGATGTTTTCTTAATATTGCTAAGGTGACTTTGGTTTCTTACTGTTGCTATGATACCTGCTTATATTCATGGGAAGGAATGTCTATTTGTTGGGGTCTTAACTGTGTTTAATGGGATCTATTTCTCCCTTATCTTAACGTATTCGTGGTCCGGTCTACTTCTAAGTGAGTGGTATGTGCGGGGCCATTGTAATAGTTATCCCTTTAGTACTATCATCCTTAATTAAACTCGTTTTCTCTGTACCTTTGTTAAAGTCTTCAAGTCTACCTTCTTCCCTTCGTATCTCAGGCGACTCCCAGCAACCTAAATCTCCCCAATAGACCCTACCCCCTAATCTCCCTACTAATGTTTTCTTATCATTACAATAATTCAGACGAATCTTAAGAATTTTCCCTAGACTTTCATGTAATTCTTTCTGCCTAATTATCTCCAACAAGGAATCCAGTAATACTTCCCGAATATTCCACAAAAAAGAAGCCTTGACTATAGAGTAAAATAAAAAACCTCTCTCATGAAATTTTCTCTTTACATTTCCCCGATACACCGCGTTTAAAGAAGTCGAGTTCCTTCATGAGTGGAACCGTAAATACGACGTCTATTCAGATAGCATAGCGACTTCGGTGTTTTTTTCAGAAATTACTTATCTATTCCTGAAGATTTTTTCTGTCCCCTTCGAAGTAATCCCAGTTACATATTATACACTTGTCCCAACGTATTTTCCAGTCCTCGGAGCACTTCAAAAAATCATTCTCTGTAGTCTACCTTGTTCTATTCGTATCTCAGGTGACTCCAAACCGTCTTAATCCCTCTAATAGACCTCTCCTACTAATGTGTTCTTATCATTACAATATTTCAGACGAATGTGACGGTTTTTCTCTAGACTAAATCTAATTCTTTCTGCCTAATTATCTCCAAAAAGGATCCCAGTAATATTTGCCGAATATTCCGCGAAAGAAGGCTTGACTATAGAGCAAAATAAAAACCTCTCTCTTTTTGAACTTTCTCATTACATTTCCCCAGTACAACGAGTTTAATGAAGCCGAGGTTATTCACAAAAGCGGAACCGAAGTATATTGTCCTGATATGTACTCCCCATGAAAGTCTTGGTATTAGAAATACCCCCACAAATAGATAACTTAATTGGAATCGTTTTTAGCATTGATTAGCCGTCTAATTTCGTAGTTTATGTCCCGTTCGCCTATTCATTTGCTCCAAAATTTAAAAAACTGCGCGTTTGTCCATACTAGGCAAAAATACACATTTCTTACAACAATCAGAGGTTGTATCCAAGTCTTCAGAGAGTAACTCGCGATCTAATATGCTCCTTATTTCCCTGTATACCACCGTTTCGTCAGAAAACTAATTCTCACGTGGAAATTCAATAATTTCTTTTGACACTACACCCTCTGCCTTACACCAATATAATTATAGTGGTGGAAATATATTTAGAGGAGGTTAAGCTTTAAAGATAGGTTCGGAGTTAGGTACTCTATTTGTAAAAGTATTGCCAACCTAAGAGTTGACCTATTATTGGTCACACGAGGTGATGGAAAGGGAATTAGCTTTGGTCTTCTAACTAGATAGAGGGCCCGGGTTCGAATCCCATTGGTCAATAAGCCTCTCTGGTAACACCTCTCTCAACTCAAAAGAACACCCACACTTTATTTCTGAAATAATTTTGACTTCGAATTCAGCTCCGTCTTCCTCAGAAGAAACGATAGTACTGACTGTCTAGATATGACTTAGAGTCAGTACTACTGTTTCCTCTTCTGGGGACGACGAAGCTGCTTAATTCCATCGAAATTATTTTAGAAATAACGTGTAAGTGTTCTGTTTATGCGTTTTTATATTGTTTGTTGCTGGCCAAGTTTTTTATTCAACACTTCCCCCCGTTGATTCGACGAAATCATTATATATATATATATATATATATATATATATATACTGGTCCCCCTTAATACCCTGATATGTGGATTTTCACACGCCGTCGGGCTTAGGTGAACTCGGGTTGATTACTGTGTTTATGGTTTTTTATATATAATTATAAATATATATATATATATATATATAAATATATAAATATATATATTATTTATATATATATTATTTATATATATATATATATATATATATATATATATATATATATATATATATATATATTTAACTCATAAGGTCGGTTTGGCATGGTTGATGGTAGAGTTCACCCAGTACTATAAGCCCTATTTACGGCCTTTGGAATAAACACATTAGCAGGGTAGGGGGTCCAGTTCCCTTCCCTGTGCCGGTTATGGTTTCCCAGGAAGATCTGGTACCCGAAGAATCACTTTAGCTTGGGTGGAGCTGCAGGTGTCCCGAGTGCCTTGTCCAGGAATCGAACCCGGGGCCCTCTGGTCAGCAGTCCAACGCTTTACCTTCTATACACAAACATATATATATATATATATATATATATATATATATATATATATATATATATATATAGCGGATGTATTCGGCTGTTATTCCAAGGCATTCTTAACGAGAAAAGGAATGTATTTCGAGCACTAAGAGGCGGATAAGGCGGCAAAGAATGAGAAAGAGTAATTCATGTGGACTTGGACCGCGAGCAATCTAATGTCGGCGTGCCCGCTAATTAAAAGCGAAAGAAAAGAAGAAAAACAGATGAAGGTTGAAATGCGGACGGTTTGGCTTTTAGAGGCGGGGGGGGGGGTTCTCCGTCACGTGTGGGCGGGGCGAGCGGTTGCTAGGCGACGGCCCTTAATCTCCCGCCGGATCTCACTCGGAACGGGCCAATGGGGAATGAGAGAAAGAGGGATAGCGAGAGACAGGTGAGCATCGCCATGCGCTTTTAAAAACGTTTTTCGTGGGATGTTTCGCGGGGATGGACCGCGGGAGTGTTGGGCAGATTGTCAGATTGAAGAGATATAAAAAGGGTTTACGGGGTGGAAGAAGGGATATGTCTTAGGAAAATACGTCTTGTAAGTCAGTTAGATGCTATTTAGAGCATTTGCATTTGTTGTTCGCTAGGAAAAGTGTTTGCAAAAGTGAAATAGTTGGGATTCTCCTTACGATGGACGTATATTTCAGTAGCGCATTGGATATATGTTCGTTTTTTACGTTCTGGTGTCGTGTTTTCTCACGAATAAAACATTACACTATTATTATAAGGTAACCCACCGGTCAAGGTAGGTTTTTGAATGAACACAGCTACCAAATAAAACTTTTTGTGACTCCTAACAAAGCACAAAATAGATCATCTTACTCTACATCACGTCCGTCTTCAGCTCTTGAGTACTTTCTTCCTCCCTTCATCCCGTCCAACATCCCTATCTCCTGTTCCTTCCCTTTCCTCGTTTGCCATCAACATTCTCCCCTCTATTTCAGTCTTCTTCAAAATCCCACTATTGCCCCCTTCATCCACTTTTCTTGCCTCCTTAGTAATATCTCCCAATAAACCCCTTTCTTCGCCCACCGTACAAAGTACTTCCACATTTGTTTTCCTTCTTTCGGTCCATTTCACCTTCTCCATTCTTCTCCACCCCTACCATATATCTACAATAGCCTCCAGTCTACGTCTATCCTCCTGCTTCAATGACCACGTTTCCATAGCCACACATAGCTACGCTCCATATCAAAGTTTCCTAAAGAGTCTTTTCTTAATATCCTTACTCAACGTCCCTGTCATCTTAATTCCCTCCTTGGGGGAGCCTCTTTGCCTAGCGCAATTCTTCTCCTTACGTCCCTACTACTTTGATACTGTGTTGGTCCAAAACACTTCCGAGATACGTTTAAACTGTTCTACCTGCTCTAGTTTTTGCCCTCCTATTTTAATGTTTAGCTCAGCCTTTTTCCTTCTGGAACATCGCATTACCTTTGTTTTATTAATATTGATTCTCATCCCATACCTGTCGCACTGAATTTCCAATTCACTAAGCAATGCTTGACCCCTTGGCTGACTGACAAACTAAAGCTGGGTCATCAGCAAACATAACTGATTTTACGAATTCCCTGCCCACTTTCATTACCAACTCCAGTTCTTCCAATACCTCTTTGATCATTTCCTCTACACACAGGTTGAACAGCACAACAGTGATAATGGGATGCACCCCATGCCTTACACCTCTTCCTAACACTGTTCATCCGGACTCTCCGTTCCCCACCCGCACCTGAGTAGTCTGAGACAAGTACAGTTTGCGGATTAGCCTCTTGTCCCTATTCCGATCCATTCCTATTTTCTGCAATATACTCTTTAGTTTTTCCCAACCTGGATACTAAGCCCTATTTACGGCGTGTGAAATGCATAAATTGTAATAAGGAGGGTATTAATAAAGGAGGCCAGTTCCTTAATACACTGTTACGGTTTCCCATAAGGATAACATCTGGTGCTATCTGAAAAATCACATAGGTTGGGTGGAGTATTCTACGAACACACGTAAAGCACAGTTCACGCGGAGGCACGTCTGTACGCTCAAGAGTGCTCTGAGCACACTATCGACAGGCTAAGTTTAAAGAGCAGACCCTCCACCACATATCCCGATCGATTTTAGCGCGCAGCTATTGTTATTCGCGTCACAATTAAATCAGGCGCAAAGTTATGTCAATGGAGTTCTGCGATTGTGGATATAATTGTTTAATGTCGATGTTTTGAGTTTAAATAACGTTTTTAAACGGTTGAATCTTTGTTTAATTGTAGAATAATGTTTAGAATAATGTTTGGTTTAGTTTTGGTGGAGTTATCTGTATTTGTTTTGTTGTTATAGGCGTTGAAACGTGGTGAATAATTTTCCCGCCATTAGTAGCGGGCGCATTCTCGATGCTAGTCGCGTCTTATCGCTCCTCTCTCGTCTTTTGTTTCAACACCACCGACCCAAACTCACCCCATTCCATTTTTTTCTAACCCTCCCCCATCCCTTATAATCTTCCCTCCCCCCTCCCACACACCCCCGTACAACCCCCCCCCCCCAACTCCACGCCATTCCCTTCTCAAAGGAAGGTACGATTTACTATAGATAATTATAGGGTACGCGAGAACGACTGGCGTCCGACCCATCCCACGGACGTCAAAGTCGCCTTATAATTCTCATCCCTACTCACTTTCAGCCCTTCACACTCGACCTGGGTGTGTTCCCAGCAGGGCCAAGCCTTAAAACCTTCATGGAAGCATTTCTGAGCATATGGACAAGAGTATCAAGTACCTAAAACCATCCAAGAAGCACGTTCAATATCTAAAGTCTCATAATTTTTTAACGCAAAACCACCTTGGGGAATTTACTCAAACACGACATATATATATACCCGTTCTTTCTCTATCATTCTATGTTTTTAGTTTTCTAAAATCTATATTCTACGAGTTTTAATCGTTAAAAAAGCGAACCAATACTAACTAAAAATATTGATAGGATCCAGTTAGTAAATTTGGGAACAGATACGTTGGGATAAGTGTTTGAGCTCTTAAATGTAAATAGTATGTACTTCGAATGATTGAGAAATCTAATTGAAGCCTCATTACTGTTCTATTGAAGGCTATTATTTATTTATATTGAAATATTGATTGTAAATGGTTATATACCACCCGGACATGTCTCGTATACTTTGATTCAAAACATATGTGGCCATAGAAACACTGAGATAGTTACAACAGTGAGAACAAAGAGTAAACGCGGTGTGTCCAATAAAAACACGAACTGAGTCACCGTTAGGAAACTTTAATTTCTTTAAGATGTTAGTCTTCCATACACATATCAATGATTTCGTTGTCTATACCATCTTCAAAGTACTCTCTCTGTCAATTCGTAGTAATGGCTATCAATGGCTTCTTCTTCTTATTATATATATATATATATATATATATATTATATATATATATATATATATATATATATACATACATACATATATTACAATACACAGTAACACACAATATAGAAACACAAAAAAAGAAGAACACTCACACGTTATTTCTTTATATTTCGACGGAAACAATCCGTCTTCATCTGAAGATATAGAAGGAATGACTGCTGGAATTGTTGAGGTTACAGTCATTACTTCTATATCTTCAGATGAAGACGGATTGTTTCCGTCGAAATATCAAGAAATAACGTGTGAGTGTTCTTCTTTTTTTGTGTTTCTATATTGTGTGTTACTGTGTATTGTACCATTCGGCACTTCCGTGTTACGTCTACGAAAGCATATATATATATATATATATATATATATATACCTTCCCCTTTGGAAGTCCTCCTCCTCTTATTTAAAGGCAGTTCATTTCTTATTAAGGTTCTTCTTATTTAATTATCAGTAGTAGTAGTTTTCTATGTCTCGTCGTTTCTTCTTTGCTTTATTATTATTATTATTTATTGTCTGTCTCTTCTCACACATTATATTATCATCTCGTGTGCGCCAAAGTGTGATATGACATGTACAATGTCCCCCCAATCATCATTATTATCACATTTAATTGCATTTTATATCGGGAATATATATAGGATAAAAAGTCGCAAAAAGGGGCAAAGATCTATTAAGAATACAATAATTATAATAAGGAGGATTGTGATGGTCATAGGATCAAAGGTGAATTGAATTAATTGCCAGAAACAACGGCGAACATATATCAATGTGCTCTCTGAATATAATGTGCTCTGAATGGTGTTGCATTGTGTCATGGTGTCATTCATTGGTGTGTGTGTTTCAGTGTCACCATAGATACATCCATCTCCATCTCTTTGGTCGCACGCCAAGTCTCAAACGCTTGTGGGAACTGTATCTAAGGTAGAAATGTCATCATTCTCACTGTTTGTCCTTAGGTAAGAAATTCACTAAGAACTACACTTTCGACATCAAAGGGGGATCGAGATGGTGCGGTGGCTATCGCACTGGCTTCCCACCCTGAGGGCGCGGGTTCAAATCCGGCGGTGTTGAATATTTTTCAGCAGTATCTCGATCCCAACTTGAGGTGCTTTGTGGAGGGCACTTTGAGTGAGTACGCCGTCCGTCGGATGGGACGATAAATTGTTGACCCCTTGGCGCCTTTCGTAAAGAGCTGGCTAATGTCGACGCCGGGTTTCTCTCTCCACCCTTCATCCTTTCCTGTCCATCCCCTAATGGCGCAAATGACCTTAGCAGTCAGTCGCCTCCCCTTAAAACTACTACTAAGAAGCCAATGGCAAATTTTTATTCGGGGATAACTTCACAAATTTGCCAATTGCGGCGAAATATTCAAGGAAATAAGCACAGAAACATTATATTCCTAAAGAGAAAGGTCTATTTAAGAGGTTACATAATTTACAACCATCTGTGAGGTTTCAAACAGTATGAAAAAAATGGAACACTTTATAAGTTGAACATATCTCAATTACGTTTCGGATTCCAAAAGGCTTCAGAGTAATATCCATACTATATGCTTGTAGAACACATCTCAAAACACATAGCAAGATGGGGCATCAAAGGACTCTATATTACAATTATTTATGTTTCAAAATCATATATTTATTCTTCAACACAGTCCCAACATTAAGGCTAACTCACAGTTCTCCCAACATTTAACAACTTTCCTATGCATTCCGATATTGACAAACTCTCCCGACTTTTCTCGAATCCAATTGACTTATTAACAGCTGCGCCATCACCTCATCATCTTCCGAAGTGTAATGATTATTACCCTTTGAAAGATGTCTGTTTGAGTTGATCAGGAAATACATAATAAGAATCGCAGAAGGCATATCAAGGTATCGCAGAAGGGTGAATAAGATAGGAGGGTGTTTTGCAATTGGTTTCAAATATCTTAATGGTTTCGCAATAGCCTCAAATTCCAGTTGCCCGTGCTAATTGTGTGTGTGGAAGAGCGTTGTATTGTCATATTTGCAAAAGATTATTATTGGCTGGCCAGGCTGATGCTTCCATTTTAAGAAACACGACAAACTCGACTCCAATATGGTGTGGTATGCGATATATACGCTATTGATAAGTGATTCGCCTTTGGTCATTTTTGAATCAAATCTTCAAAAAGACGAGTTTGTTTTGATGTTTATATAATCGTCTGTGGGTCAGTGATCTCGGACGTCCGCTGCTCGTGTTTCATACTACAATAATTATTGGCTTTTCCCAGGCTCACAAACCACGAAATTTTACTACCCATCAGATTGACAGTAGGCCTATCAACAGCATCGTAAACCATAAACAACCTTTGAACGATGTTTTTAATCTCAGTAGGAGTCACTTTTTAATATTCAAGCTGTTTAAACTCGCAAATGTTGACATACAGGTATATATCACACAACACTAGAACACGTCTCCATACTACATCCGCTGCTTCTTAAAATACTACACGCAAACCTACAAATACATGTTGAGGGAGGAATGTTACTTCCACGTGCCACCAGACAAATGAGTGCTTCTGGAGCTCATTCTGTTTGTAATACTATAACACGTCTCCATACTTCATCCGTTTCTAACAAAATACTAAACTGGATCAATGTAATGACCTAATCTCGAAAATGCGTGTTGAGGGAAGAATGTTACTTCCATATGCCACCAGACCAGGAGTGCTCCTGGAGCTCATTCTGTTTGTTTTACCTAGACACGTCTCCATACTTCATCCGCTTCTCAAAATACTACACCACTGGATGAACAATGTAACTACCTCCAACCTAAGCATGCGTGTTGAGTTGGGGGAATGTTACTTCCACATGCCAACTAGAGTGCTTCTGGATGTCCTTTTTTGGGGTATACAAGCATTGTGTACATCAAGTTTCAGCCTATTCTCGTATATTACCAGTAGTTTCCCCAAGTGGGATAGTTTTACATAATTTGCAATTTTGACCAAAGTATCGGAAACAGTGCCATCAAAGCAATATGATTGTAAAGAAGAAACATGTACCTAGATACAGTTTTAGTTTGAATTCGATCAAGTAATTATTTCGCCTTGAATAAATTGGAAGATTTTAGAACCTGAACGTTTCCAATGATGAATTTGTTGACACCCGCCATCTTAGATTTTCTCAATTGAGACACTTTTACATATTTGTCGATTGCGACCGAGTTATAAAAGATTATACTATTTTAGGAACATAGCTAAAAAGTAAAAGATTGTATCTCGAAGTGGTAATACTTATATTTCTTTGTTTTTAAATATTTCGCCAGAAAAAAAATAAAAAACTTCAGTACTTGAACACATCCCGTATTAGACCACGTGGGGGAAACCAACCAGCAGTGATTATTTGGAGCGGCACCCCTGTATATATATTAATTAATTGTTAAATAAGCATCACGAAAAATGTTTTTTAATTAACATTTTATGAAAGAAAAAGGTTGAATCTAGATGTGAGAAAAATTTCATTCATCTGACGCAATTTTTTCGGTGTAAAAAAATTAGAAGACTTTAGAGGTTAAACACCATTCTTTATAGTCTATATTGTAAAATTGTGGGATAACCATAAGTATTTATTGATATTTATATATAGAAATGAGTAGAGGTTTATTAGTTTAAAATGCTGAAGCGATTTTGACCTCCTGTTGATATTATAAACGTGAAAAAAATCGGAAAAACTTTAGCAGGTCGAACCCTTTGTCGTGATGCTATATATTGTTAAATTTTGGCCAAACTATTCACTTTTATCTAATTTTAAATACATGATTGATTAGATAGTAGTTTTTTTTACATTCTTCAGTACTTTCAACTTCCTCATGCCACAGATACTGTTGAAAAAAATTAAGAGACTCTAGAACTTGAACGTACACAAAAGCGGTGTTAAGTCGACATTGCGTGTTGGAATTGAAGAATTACTCGCTAAAGAGATTAAATTGAGCACAAATATCAATTGGGTTCCTAAAAGGAAGTATTTTAGACATGTAATATTGGTTTAAATAGAATATCTTGGCTTAAAAACAATCAGAAATCTATTTAAACTCGTTTTTCCATGATTTTTTGACGTATCATCTGCGACAGATGTTACATATACCTACAGATGTGCCCTTAAAACTTAAATAAGGTATATCAGACCAGGATTCATATCAATTTACCCTGAAAAACCCTTTTTTATACACACAAACAGACGTAGAAAAAGAAATATAAATCCAATTCCAAACAAAAACCCCTTGTCAAGAGGGTACCATGTATTCAAACCGGCGATGACAGCTCCTTCCGGCGGCCGGCCACCGAAACAAAAAAAAACATAACAAATGACTCACGGATAGTGCAAACACGCGAAGCCTTGCGTGTTGTTTGCGCGGGAGTTGACATGGTAACCAGGTGGCGCTTCACGCATCATCTGTCGCGAATTATTACTTCTATCTATTTATTTTATCTATTCCAAATTTCTCTAACAGGCAAACGATCTATTTCCGTATTTCAATTTTCATCGGGACAATGGTCTGTTTGTTCCGTGGTCCGTTTCCATGACGACGACGCGCGGGAAGGAAATGACCGTTTATCTATTTGTCAAGTCGACGCGATTTCAAAAATAAAATTCATTTCGTAAGTTTATCTATGCTCAAAAATCTTCGTTTTGGATAGATGCGCTGTTTGCTTTTCTTAATTCAATTGTTTCATTCAATTTGGGGGCAGAAACATGGTGTTTTTCGTTTTATTTCCAAATATTGATGTCATTCTCATCGTAAGAAAACACGCACATA
Organism: Hetaerina americana; assembly: GCF_022747635.1. NCBI lineage: Eukaryota > Metazoa > Arthropoda > Insecta > Odonata > Calopterygidae > Hetaerina > Hetaerina americana. The sequence goes on from NW_027286304.1 coordinate 834,015, forward strand.
GCACGGAAATGATATAGTCAAACAATTTGAACACTTTATCAAATGTTTACCCAAAATATTACCGGTTTTCGGGTCAACAGTTCGATTTAAACGGTTAAAAAAAGCTATACCCATGATATTCTTAACTTTTCCGAGACATTTAACGCTAATAATAACTTAAATATTCGATTAAAATCCATGGAAACACGTTAAACTCACGAGAAATGGTCCTTCGTGATCATACTCACATATATATATATATATATATATATATATATATATATATATATATATACTCATATATACAGAAACAGATATAAGGAAAAGGGATAGGAACACATATAAAGGACGAACACAATAGAGGTGGGGAAGGCGGAATCGAACGGATCACAAGAGTAAAAATATTTCCTCAACCGGGACTCGAACCTCGGATCTTTCCACTTGCCGGGCGGATGCTCTTAACCACTTGAGCTATCGAGGATAGTCAATTTACCCTGAGATCCGTGGGTGGGGGATTCCGCCTTCCCCACCTCTATTGTGTTCGTCCTTTATATGTGTTCCTATCCCTTTTCCTTATATCTGTTTCTGTATATATGAGTATTTATTCGCCGTTTGGCGGGATTTCGTGTTTGAATGTATATATATATATATATATATATATATATATATATATATATATATATATATATATATACGAGATCTATGCAATAAATACACGAACTGGTGTAGTCTAGTGACCAATGACGCTCACTAGGCTAGGCGCTAGTTGTCTGCGTAACCTAATGAGGAGCCGCCATCTGTCTACTTTGGCGGATCGTGGAGCTGTGCGTATTGAAAACCAGCTATGTTACAGTTTCTATTGTCCTTTCTTGTTTTTAAAACTGTTTGGCGTCTGTAAAATGGAAATTCACGAATTCACGGAGAAACTAATCAACGTATCATGTTTTTTAAGTGAATTTCGGTGGTCAAAGTTATCCAGAAACTACTGAGAAATGCACTGAGAGCTGTTTATACTCTGATAAAACTCTGAAGTTAAAACGTCTAAGATTTCAAAGTGGATTAGGTGTTTTATTGAAGATGTCCGAGACAAGACGCCTAGACGGATTAAGACGCAAGGCCTTTATAAAGACCTTCCTATTCCCATCACCTGTGTTTGACCTTGATACAACATTGATCGTGTGTGCAATGGTCCCTTAAACCTACCTTAACCGGTAGATTACCTAATAAATAATACGTATATCTATATATATATATATATATATATATATATATATATATATATATATATATATATATATATATATATAAAATTAAATTAAATGTGATGATAATGATTGGGGGACATTGTATCAAAGTGAAGCATCCAATGTAAGCAAAGATCGATATATTTGTTTTTCCCAGTCCACGTCAAACCAATCGAAAGGTTCGATTGATCGATATCTAATGGCATTCGCGTCACATGGGGCGGAAGATATCAATGGAACAGGAGTCAAATGGTAGGGGGGAGTCAAATGGAGTGGAAGATATAATCCAAATTGATGAAAAAGGGGGTGGGCGAAATTCGGCTCGTATTCATGCCTTTCTCTGAAAGGAGAGATATTAATCGGTGTTTGACAAGTTACGACTTTTCTTTAAGTACCTCGAATAGAGATATAGAGGCTATTCAACATTGTCTGTCAAATGCACCGTCAAATAGATTAATATGAGAAATAAAATGCACCATTTAACCGAAAATTAATGGTAATTTCATAAAGGTGAAAGGAACGTGACATATTAAACGATAAAAGAATGGAAAGATGCAGAAAATACATGGCAGATATGAAATACGTATTGAAGTTACATTTTTATGGCCAATAACACCTCCCTCAGTGTGTTACATCACTAATAATATTTATATTCTACAGTACTGGACTATGACCGGTTAATAAAATTCTTGATACACAATACTGTGTACAACGAAGTCTATCTCACGGAGAGCAGTCATTGTTCGTCTGCTAATTATATATATATGTATATATATATACACACATATATATAATTTTATTTTATATATATATATATATACACATAATATATATATATACATAATATATATTATACATATATATAATTATTTATATATATATAAATAAATATATATATATTAAATTATATATATATATATATAAACACAGTAATCAACCCGAAGGTCGGTTTAATAGGTGATGGTAGAGATCACCCAGTACTAAGCCCTATACGGCGTGTGAAAATTCACACATCAGTGTAGGGGGGCCAGTTCCTTTCCCCGTGCCGGTTATGGTTTCCCAGGAAGACCTGGTACCCGAAAAATCACTTTAGCTTGGGTGGAGCTGCAGGTGCCCAGAGTGCCTTACCCGAGAATCGAACCCGGAACCCTCCGGTCAGCAGTCCAATGCTCTACCCACTGGACTACCGCAACCCACATATTTATATATATAATTATAATATATTATAAAACCATAAACACAGTAATCAACCCGAAGGTCGGTTTCGTATTAATGATGGTAGAGTTCACCCAGTACTAAGCCCGACGGCGTGTGAAATTCACGCATTGTAAGCAGTTCTATGATACACTGTGCCGGTTAGGATAAATATATATATATATATATATATATATATATATATATATATATATATATATATATATATATATATATATATATATATATGACATTAATATAGGCAAAAATTACTTCTAAACATTGACGTAGGTCAAATGAATCCCAATGGACAGATTAAATTCAGAGTTACTAAACATAATCCAGCCTCTCACCTGTACACCACTGCCCGTGAAAACAAAATCCCCTATCATACCTTTCGACTCTTACTCCGTCACACAATCTTCAATAGGAAAAGATCTCCCTTCCTTCCAATTAAAAAAAAAAACCCCCAAAAAATATAAACTTCCCCCATTATCCCTCCGAGGAAACTTCCCTGGGACTAATAGGGGAAGTGTTAAAAAACGATGAAAAGTCTCCTCGTATTGGTCTCTTTCCCCGTATTAAAAAAAGGATGATTGTTCCCCTTAAAAACTCTTTTTTTTTAAGAAATATGGATGGAGAATGAAAGAAAAAAAGATATAATAATTGGAAAAATATCGAATTGGGGCTATCTTGCGTGGTCTATTTATTCCCTTACCCACTCACACACTCTCTCTAAGAAAGGTTGATAACTTCGTAAAGACTTCTACCTTCTCCTGGCGGGAGTTAATTAAAAATGAGGATGGAAGAAGGTATTTTGGTTGGGAGTGCTAATGATTGCTACGGCGTTTAGTTCGGGTTATGGTCTCCATGGATATACTCGTAATTGCTTTAACTGCCTTGACCGTTTGGGGTGGTGTTGGAGACGGGGATATGATTGAGACCAGGAGTTAATGGAACTGAAGTTTATTAATCTTTCAGAAGGACGCTTCAACGGAACAGGATTCGATTTAATTAATCTGAAAGGTATATATATTATAGAAAATAATTCTCAATCAGTTCTTAAGAGTTCGATTCGATATGTTGAATCATATGGGAAAGGAAATAGTCAGGTTAATTCAGTTTTAAATATAATAACCATAGTGTGCTTGAGTTTAATGTCACTGTCAATATCATTGGCCTGTCAATATTTGTGCCAATACGCTACCATATATGTAGATTATGCAAATACACATTTTTAAACCAAATACGTCTTCTGAAATCAACACATCACGCGATACTATATAAATATATATATGTATAGCATGCTATATATATATATATATATATATGTACATATATGTATATATATATATATATAAAGAAAAAAGGAAAAGGGATAGGAACACATACGAAGGACGAACACAGGAGAGGTGGGGAAGGCGGAATCTTTATGTGTGTTCCTATCCCTTTTCCTTATACCTGTTTCTATATAAATGAGTATTTGGTTGCCGTTTGACGGGATTTCGTGTTTGAATGCCTGTGTGTGTATGTATATATATATATATATATATATATATATATATATATATATATATATATATATGTATATATATATATATATATATATATATATATATATATATATATATATATATATATATACGATATGAAAAGTTTGCAGAGGTTTAAAATTGCTGCGCTGTACAGCAAAGTTAAATCTTTATCGGGAAGTAAGAAAGGGAGATCAACGATAGCAGTTACAGATAAGGCAGGTAAGGTAATAATTGACGCAGGGAAGATCCAAGAGAGATGGAAGAAATATATAGAAGAACTATATAGTAAAGAACTCAGACCAACAAAGTTAGACATAGGAAAGGAACATGACGTAGAGGAAGACAGCTTAGGTCCAGGCATACTAGACAATGAGATAGAAAGGGTATTAAGGGAGATGAAACTAAATAAGGGCGTGGGGGTGGATAACATTCCCTTAGCGGAACTACTGAAATGCTCACGAAAATGTGGGAGAAAGAGGCTACATGGGCTGATTCGTAGTATTAATGAGGAAGGAATCTGGCCGGAAGACTTCGTGAGATCAGTTTTAGTTCCTATTCCGAAAAAGCTAAAAGCCACGTCATGTGAGGACTATAGGACAATAAGTTTGATATCCCACGCAGCTAAAGTTGTTCTCAGGATCATAAACAAAAGGATAGAGAGTAGGGCAAATAATTACTTGGGGGATGATCAGTTGGGGTTTAGGAAGGGGAGAGGGACGCGTGATGATATTGCAGTAATGAGATTATTAATCGAGAGAGGAATATAGAACACAATCAGGAGGTATTTGCCTGTTTTGTAGATTTCGAAAAAGCGTTTGATAGAGTAAATTGGGAAAAACTAATGAGTAATCAGCAGAAAATATGAATATATTGGATAGGGGCCAAAGTAGTAGGGGCGTAAGGAGAAGAATTGCGCTAGGCAAAGAGGCTTTCGCAAGGAGGAGGGAATTGATAACAGGTACGTTGAGTAAGGATATGAGGAAAAGACTCGTTAGAAGACTTTCATATGGAGCTTAGCAATGAACGGCGTGGAAACGTGGTCATTGAAGCCGGAGGATAGACGTAGACTGGAGGCTATTGTAGATATGTGGGTGTAGAGAATAATAGAGAAGGCAAATGGACAGAGAAGAAAACAAATGAGGAAGTAATTGGTATGGTGGGCGAAGAGAGGGTTTTGTTAGGAGATATTATTAAGGATGAGGCAGATGAAGAATGGATGAAGGGGGTATTGACAGGCAAGAGTGGGATGTTGAAGACTGTAATAGAGGGGAGAATGTCAATGGCAGATGAGGAAAGGGAAGGAACAGGATTGGATGTCTTGGATAGGAGATGGAGGGAGGAAGGAAGCACTCAGAGATGAAGAGGGACTTGAAGATGTAGTGTAGGATGCTGGATATTGTGTTTTGTTATTATTTGGTAGCTGTGTCCATCCAAAAACCTACCTTAACCATTAGAGTACCTTAACAATGTATATATATATATATATATATATATATATATATATATACATTTATATATACATTGTTAAGGTATTCTAATGGTTAAGGTATATATATATATATATATATATATATATATATATATATATATATATATATATATATATATAGCGTCTACCTTTTCCCGCTCCCAGCACCACCTGGCGGTTTTAAATTGAAAAATTCCTTCACGTTTCCGAGACCCTAATCTCTTTTGATGGAAGTGGCGCCGATCTCTCGGTTGTTCTTGGAAGTAGAGGAAGAAAAAAAAACGAAACTCACCAAGCGCACGTTTCATTTCCGTCCGATCACCCAATATTATTTTTTTACCCTTTCTCACGAAAGGATAGGAAAACATAATTTGAAAAAAAAATCTTCAAATACCCAATCACTTATCCCAGTAGGATAATTACAAAGTCTCAATTGAACCCTTAATTGAATCCTGGTAATGTGCTGAGTTCGCTGGAATGGAAGTCGGTTTTCATTTAATCTTTCCCGACTTCCCTGTCATTATATCGTTTTTTCGATGGATACGCGTTGAGTGGATTCATTTGTTTTCGTATCGGAGGGCGACGTGTCTTACGGTGCGTAATGCCTCCGCGAAAACCTTCGGTCAAATCAGTTTTCGACCTCATTTTTGGACTAAATTCGTGGTAGTGGGAATTTCCGATACTGATATTGCAATCCATATCGGTCGCCAGATATGTGTCCCTGTGTTTGTGTATGTATATATATATATATATATATATATATATATATATATATATATATATATATATATAAACATATTGTTGGCTCAGTCCATGAAGAGAGCGTTGGACTGCTGATCGGAGGGTCTCGGGTTCGATTCCTGGGCCATTTTTAATGGTCTGTCTGTCTGCGTAGTCATAAGAAATATAATCCTACCGTATCTGTTTGACGTAATATATTTTTGAAGTTTATATCTTACATTCGTATAAACTTTAAATTCCTTAAATCATGATCTTATGCAATGATATTATGATGCCTTTTTCTTTTTACATTTTCAGAAAACATAATATTTTCTCGTCCACGTTTAAACCAACATAATTTTTTAACTTAAAACCGAATAAATCTTAAAACACGAATTACAAACGTGGTCATCTTTGTTCGGGTGCTATTTTTATCCTTTAGGACGCAATTAAAACTTGTCTATTCAATTAGAATATCGTTATTTTATGTTTTTCTTAGTTGAAAACAACATTTTTTGACTTGTGAATTATCGTAATAAAAGTCTAAATAGACGTTTAATGTCCATGTAAACCTTTTTACCACCCAAAATGTATTTTAAATGAACATTAGAAAAAGATTTTGTCGGTTTAAGTATTGATTAAGGATGAAATAAATGGTTTTTGTGTTGATTAATATTGAATTTTGATAAATTTCGAATTAAAATGGTGTTTCTGCATCTGATAGATGTCTTTAACTCCTCTTACGTGAAGGCAGAAATCTTACGAAATGATATAAAATAAGATTATAATCTTAGAAGAGAGTATTAATATTTTATTAAATTTTTCTGTCGTGATATATATCGCTAGTGTTTATTTTAAATCCTTAAATTCACTCAGGAAATCATAATAGGTCGATAATTTTAGTGTCTTTATTGGATAGATACAATTTTCTTCGTCTTTCGTATTGGAAATTGAAGATTTTTCTAAGGACGCCTTCCTTAAATGAGTTTATCATAATATAATAATGTTTTCTTGAGAGAATTATTTTTAATTTCGTTGTTAGGCCTTTTTTTTGGTATATTTTCGTCCCTGGATATGAGAAATTGGTCGGTAAAGTGGTTATAATTCCTCTGATAGGCGCAAGGGTTGTGTGGGAATGGTTATGGAAAGCAATTTCTCATAATTACATCGTCTACCGAAGTCGAACGCTTGTCATAACACAAAAAATAGGCAATCAGTCGTTTCTTTAAGTGGTACTGGATGTTTTTTCCGGTTTTTAACAATTTTTTATGCGTCCTAAACGGTTTTTCCCGGCTTGGGGAGAGGCGATTGGTGTTTAAACGGTTTTTTTGATGGTTTTCTTATCGTGAAGACAGTTCTCCTTATATTCCTTTTAATTTTTTAAAACGTCTTAAAGTAATTTCATATACGTTCCATCAGCAAAAAATAAAGAACGAATACCTTGCAAAAATGATAAAAAATAATAATATTAATATCCGAGATAAAATTTATATGTGGAAATTATTTGGCGGGAATTAAAATTCGAAATTTGAAATAAAATAATAAAAGTGAAACGAAATGCGAAAAATAGACGGTTTCACGGAGAGGTTAGAAGAAAAATTTAACGACGAATTAGTTAAACAAGTGAATGATGAAAACCGAAAGGAAAGAAAAACAATAGATAGACGAAATATAAAAACAGAGTGACGAAAGAGACAAAAAGAATATAGATAAGAAAGAATTACGATATTACATTTGAGAGGGATCCGGGTTCGAATCTCGGTCAAAGGCGAATTATTTTTACAATCTGAAATTGTTGCATTTAAATGTATAAGTAGCAGATTAGTCCGTCAAAAAAAGTTACAATGGCGGCATCTCCCATAGTTTCTTCGGATTTTGGTCTAGCTGTCTTAATAGGCAGTCTTCATTGCTAGTTATTATCATATAAACCATTTGAATGATTATTTTTGAGAGAATTAAGTGTGCTTTTGAAATATTTAAGGTGATATTCGTGGAAAAAGTGATCTTGTGCGTAAAATATCGTGTTTTTTAGGGCTTTGAATGGTATAAAGTATAAGAAAACATGTTTTTACAGTTTATAAATCCTCTAACGATCTTTTTAGACCTCAAAATCAATTTTATAAGCAATATTTACTTAAAAATACCGTTCCAATTGTTGTTTTTGTGTCCTTGAATGGTGTGATTGGCTTAATTGTATTTATTGTTATTTTAGCCAATTGGGTGATTATTCTTGAAATAAATAAGTGTGTATTTGATATATTTAAAATGACATTCGTGGAATAACTCAATTTTAGTGAAAAATCACGTGGTTTTTTAAAGTCTTTTGAATGGTCTGGTTGCCTTACTAGGCTGTCTTCCTGTCTATTTATCGATAATCAAGCCACTTGCGTAAACCTTCTAGAGAGGACAATAATATATTTTGAATAATTAATATGATATTCGCAAAAAATTTCAATTTAAGTGTTAATATCTTGTAGTTTTTGGGTCTTTCAATAGTCTGGCAGTCTTCCTAGACGGGTTTTTGCATAATTTCTTGCTTTTTTACACATTTGGCGAACCATCACTGCAAAAGATAGGTCTATAGTTGGAATAATTAGGGTAATATACATTGAAAAGTCAGTTTTAGTGTTGATATTGTGGTTTTTGTGGGAGTAACTGGTCTGGCTGTCTTACTAGACTGTCTATTTGGCTATTTTTTTGTTATTTTTAGCCACTTCGATAACACCTCTCGAGAGAATCAAGAATATATTTGGAATGTTTCAGATGATATTCGTGGATCTCCCCGACTGTCTGTGACATTGTATGTACGGTATATCGTCAAAGCAACTTGGTCCTTTAAAAAGCAACCGAAATTTCAACAGAGTTCAACATGACGCCTCGATAGCATAACTGGCTAAAGAAATCGACAGGACATTTGAAAGGGATCCGAGTTCGAACCCCGGTCAAGGCGATTAATTTTTACACTCAAAAATTGTTGCATTGAAACGCAATACGACGTTGTTGGAATGACGTAAATGGAGATAAGGTAGCTATCTTTTTTAAGTGGTAAAATTGCATAGAACTAATGTATGTAGAATAAACTATTAAGAAAATAAAACATTAGGAGACGAGATTTTAATAATAAACAAAATAAGAACGAAAACAGACGCGCGAGAATGGACGCGACATGAAATAGGTGACGGACGAAATAAAAGAAGGCTGTCGGGCGAAAAAGGAAACAGTAAAAAAAAACAAGAGAAGAATGAAAAAAATTGAGCGCAGTTGGAAATTAAAAAGGTTTAAAAAAATTGGTTTTCGGGGATATTGGATCGGGCGAAGTAATTATGGTCGCCATTATAGCTTGAGTTTGGTTGTGTTGGGAGGGAAGGGGATATATATAATGGGAAACTTGGGTAGAATTTCTTCAACGAAGATATAATTCTCATCCCCGAGTAAAAGGATGGAACGCTTAACAAAAAAAACCGGAAAAAAATAATAATCTCGGAGCAGGTTAAGAGGGATATTGAAACGCATTTGATTCCAATTAATGGGAAACCGAGGGAAAGATGGACGGAAGGAAGGTTTAGAAACGATTTCAAAGAAATTATGAACGCCGTTCTGATAATCAACTCTCCTTTTCGTAAGGAAAACTCTCACACTTGGAAAATAATCAACTTTTCGGAGGGAAAAACTGGCGGGAAACAGTCAACCCGTTCGCTGAAACAGTTGACTGCCTCGTTCCGCAATAAAATTTGAAAATATCGAACAAAAATTGTTTAAAAAATTAAAACGCGAAATACGCTTTCAGAAGGGCACGTTGGCGAGGATTAAAACAAAAGAAGGACGGAATCCGCACGTGTAACACGACAAAGTTCTCAAAGCATGCGGTAATTATAATAAATTTTAATATTTAAACAAATATGCAAACGTAGGATATATTAAATCTATCAATTATCAATTACGAACTAATAAACACTCAACAGAAGTAAAATATTGTGCCCAGTAAGGAATATTTTAACGAAATAAATAGCTTTTTAATTCCACAGACACACGTCATTGATAAAAATTGAAAAAACCATTAATTTCGGTAAAGGGATTTAATCTTCATGTTTATATATATATATATATATATATATATATATACACATATACATATACATATACATATACATATACATATACATATATATATATATATATATATATATATATATATATATATATATATATATATATATATATATATATATATATATATATATATCGGCGCTTTTGAGAGGTTATTATGACTGTTTGCTAGATGCATCGTGTAACTTACAAAGAACGCCTATCGCGACCTCCAGTGGAACTACGATATTGCATAGAAATGATGATTGGAATTTTTCCGGATTTAAGCAGGGCACCAAGTTTATACATATGCATTTATATATAATAAGAACTGAACTGCCTTTAAATAAGAGGAGGACTTCCAAAAGAAGGAGGGTGCTTTATTTTTAAACAATGGAAATGAATATATATTAAGAAGAAGATGGAATATATAATAATAATAATAATAATAATAATAAGAAGAAGGCATAGATAGCCATTACTACACATTGGCGGAGAGAGTACTTTGAAGAACGTGTAGATAACAAAATCATTGATATGTGTATAGAAGACTATGTTTTATAACTATATAAAGTTTTCGATGGCCTAAGTTCGCGTATTATTAGAACAGAGAAGCATACTTTAATATAAGAAATTACAACTCTTAGACTCCTATCTTAATACTTAATGTTCTCCCGAGTTCTTCGATATCCGTCCACTTACAAGGAGTTAAATTACTTCAAGGGACGATGGCTCTTATCTGGCGTTGTCCAGACATCCCGCCTTGCATCCGCTCTTGAAAATGGGACTAATTTCTCCAATGAGCGCTCAATTCAATATCCTTCCGTCGATGCAATAAGGGGGTCAATTTCGCCACTCATCTGTTTATCGCATCAAGTAATTGGAAAGATTAAATTGGAAACATTTCATCCAATTATCTCCTTCCTTATTAGAAGTGGCGTCGGTTAAGAGACTGCGCGGGAGTGCGACGCCTTTGTTTTGCGATGGAAACTGCCTATCGGATATACTTCGCCTTAATGAGTACATTGAGTTTATATATATATATATATATATATATATATATTCACATCCGTGAGACTTTCACAAAAGCGTTATATATAGCAAAATGTACTGATAGGCTTTCAGACAAGGAGGAGGAGGGAGTTAAGATGAGAGGGACGTTGAGAAAGGATATTAAGAAAAGACTCGTTAGGAAACTTTGATAAGGAGAATAGCTCTGTGTGGCTATGGAAACGTGGTCATTGAAGCAGGAGGATAGACGTAGACTGGAGGCTATTGTAGATATGTGGGTGTGGAGAAGAATGGAGAAGGTGAAATGGACCGAATGAAGGGAAACAAATGAGGAAGTACTTGGTATGGTGGGCGAAGAGAGGGGTTTGTTGGGAGATATTACTAAGGAGGAGGCAGGAAAAGTGGATGAAGGGGGTATTGAACGGCAATAGTGGGATGTTGAAGACTGTAACAGAGGGGAGAATGTTAATGGCAGACGAGGAAAGGGAGGGAACAGGAGATAGGGATGTCTTGGATAGGGGATGAAGGGAGGAAGGAAGTGCTCAGAGATGAAGAGGGACCTGATATAAAGTAGGATTCTGGATTTTGCTAGGAGTCACAAAATATTTATTTTGGTTGCTGTGTCCATCCAAAAACCTACCTTAACCAATAGATTACCTTAATATATATATATATATATATATATATATATATATATATATATATATATATATATATATATATATATATATATATATATATTTGTATATATGTGTGTGTGTGTGTTGGTAGTCCAGGGGATAGAGCGTTGGACTTCTGACCAGAGGGTCCCGGGTTCGATTCCTGGGCAAGGCACTCTGGGCACCTGCAGCTCCACCCAAGCTATGTGAGTTTTCGGATAGTACCAGATCTTCCAGGGAAACCATAACTGGCACAGGGAACGGAACTGGCCCCCCTAATTACCGTGATGTGTTAATTTCACACGCCATCGGCCTTAGTACTGGGTGAACTCTGCCATCACCTACCAAACTGACCTTCTGGTTGATTACTGTGTTTATGGTTTTATATATAATCATGAATTTTATCCTTAATATAATACAATTACGTCGTCGGTTTGAATGGAAGACGAATTTCAGCCCATTGGGTCTCAATTTCGCCCAAATAAACACCTCTAACAACCTATCCATCCATCTATAAGTTGATTCTGAGGAATGAATTGGACACCAAACCAACCCTTACGTACCGAGCACCAACCAAACCCAAACCTGAGCACCCACGACCGAACCAGAACCATCGGAGAAGTGAGCTGGCCCCTAACAGGAACCCTGCGGGACCCTTCCCATACGACGCTAACTTTCCCTTTGACAAACGACCCTGTTTGTGGGCGTGGCCAGGGAGGGGGGTGTTTGGAAGAGAAGGGTGCGTGGGAGAGACCCCTGGGGAGAGGGGGGAGGAGGGTTAAGTACCCTTCCACCCCCACCTAAACCATTCTGAGTACCCCACACCCGCTGAAGCACTCCAAAGTATTGATCTGGTCGCGCGTTTGCGTAGAAGCCCATGGGGAAACCAAAACTGCGTTCCTATAGGTCCGCAGGATACGTTTCCATGGTTCCTATGGAGTCTGGAGAGATCTCTTTTGCGAATTCAACGTAAGGGGGTGGTCCCAAAAGTACCCGACCCCACGCGAGGAAGAAACACCAAAACATATTTAGAGAAAAAATGTTTTCTCTCTTTCATTCCACGTTTTCATCGGTTTAATGATTTCCTGGGGCATTCTTCATCTTCTAACGTCTTCGCGAACATCATCGAAACGCTTTTATACCACTCGCAAACTCTCAATCCAGGGAAAATTAAATAATTTTGTCAAAGATCAGAGAAAATCCGCAAGATTCGTAAGAAAAATGTTATAATAATGAGAACACAAGTGTGACAGGTCTCTTAGGGGATTTAGGTTGGGAACCACTTGAGATAGGAAGAAAACAAGCGTGACTTAGACTCTTAGAAAGGTTCAGAACAAACGAGTTTATAAGGATGATATTACTAAAGGAATTATTAATATGGCCGCACACTACGTAGGTTTATCAGACCACAAAGATAATAAGAAAAGGGAGATAGATTCCATTACAAATACTCATTCTTTCCCCAGAACAATTTGAAATTAATCTTCCCTAATTACGTGTGGTGTCCTAACAACCCCCGCCACACGCCCTTGCGGTGGCTTGCGGGGTATTAAGTATATGTATATATTTATATTTGAATAAAATGTCATTTCCGCTGTATATAAACCTTTCCCAGCGATATTCTATAAATTAAATGCCCTATTATTTATAATAATTACGGTCTTGTATCTGAAAATAGCCCTTAACTGCTGGTAGGGACTTCTTCAAAGGTTGGGAATATCTTTTCAGACCAGCGTGACGTTTCTTCAAATTTTTGCAAGCTTTTGCCACATGAGTGATGTATCCGTTTGTATATTATAACCTTGATTAATTTAAATATGTGTGTATATTTGAGGGTAATCCCATAAGTACCCGACCCAGCATAGAAAACACCAAAAACTTTGATGAAAATATATTTTTTTCCAACATAATCCGCTTTTAGTTCTATACACACTCTTTTACAGCGATTCCCAATGAATTCGATTATTTTTATAATAATTAGAACTGTCTTGCTCTTCCAAAAATGGTCATTAACTCTGCCGGACATCATTTCTTCATTCGTTGGAGAATCATTGACCACAGAAACCATTTTTTTAAGTTTCGAAAACAGATAATAGTATGAGGGGGGCGATAAATCTGACGAATAGGGTGTATAAGGTAGCAATTTTAAACTTTAATTCATGAATTTTGGACATTGAAATGAAGGATTTTTAAGCTGGTGAATTGTCTTGATGAAATAACACTTTCTTCCAGAGCCAAATGCGGTCACTTTTGCTTGATTTCTTCGCTTTAAACGTTGCAATAAGTTCGCATAATACTTGCTGTTGATAGTTTTTTCTTTTTCTAAGATAGTCAATGCAAATTATCCCACGTACATCCCAAAAAACCGACACCAATGACCTTGCCTGCAGATGAAACAGTCTTCGCCTTCTTTGGAGTCGGTTCTCCCTTTTAAAATCCATTGTTTTGATTGTTCTTTCGTCTCGGGTTTGAAGTAATCGACCCATGTTCCATCCATGTTTATGAAACTGCATAAAAACTCCTCATTGTTGCTGTGAAATTTGCTAAACACTCAATTGATACCTTTCCTGCAGATGAAACGGTCTTCGCCTTCTTTGGAGTCGGTTCTCCCTTTTAAAATCCATTGTTCTGATTGTTCTTTCGTCTCGGGTGTGTAGAAATGGATCCATGTTTCATCCATGGTTACGAAACGGTGCTAAAATGCTACGTTTCTGCTGTGAAACTTTGCTAAACACCACTCAATTGAAACATCTTCACGACACTGGTTTTGCTCGAGCCTGAGCAAACGCGGCGCCCACCTTGCACACGGCTTTCTCATGTCCAAATTTTCAGTTAATACCCGATGTACCGCACTTTTTGAAATGCCTACCATGTCTGCTAGCTCGTGCACTTTCAGTCGACCATCATCCAGTATTGCTTTGTGAATTTTCTTCACCGTTTCTTTGAGTCGTCACCTCATTCAGTCGACCCCAATAGCGATGTTCTCGTCTTTGACAGCTCGTACGGCCTCGTTCGTAAACTCTGCTGCCCAATTGTATTATATTTTATTGTTGTATAAACAAAGGAGAAGGAGACTCACTTCCAGAAGAGTAGAATAAACCAGTTCAGCTTTTACTATATATTGGTTTGGGGGCTTTGAGGCCTTTCAAAATAATAAAAATAGTACTGTATCACATGTAACGAAGTCCGATATTCTCTGAATTTTCGCAAATTCACTTGGAAACGTTCACTAATGATAGACTGCCAAACGAATACTAAACAACGTGGCCTCTTCAATCTTCTAACATATGCTTTATGGAATGCGTACTTTATTATAGAGCGACATATTTTAAACAACTACCGCCATCTCTATGTCAGTCCTGATACTTATGCGGCCACCCACGCAAGCTTACACGAAAAAGGATATAAGCTAAGGTGTTGCTTTTATACAAGTTGCATGTGAGTAAATGGAAAGTTTGCAGAAGGGGGGTGAAATTCGTGCTATACGGCAAGGTTATGTTGCTATCGGGAAGTAAGAAGGGAAGATCTATGCTTACAGTTAGAAATAAGGCTGGGAAGATAATAGTTGAAACAGGAAAGAACCAAGAGAGAACGAAGGAATGTATAGAAGAACTGTATAGTAAAGAACTTAGACCAGCAAGGCTAGACACCTACCTACGTACATAGATGAGGAGGGATTATAATGATCTAAGTGGATGAAGATAGCTTATAAGTGGTCCATGGAAAACACTCCTTCACGATGAGATAGTAAAAAGGCCATTACGAGGGTGATGAAATCAAATGTATATATATATATATATATATATATATATATATAAATATATATTATATGTGTATATATATATATATATATATGCGTATATATATATTATATATGTGTGTGTATATACATATATATGTGTATATATATGCGTATATATATATACGCATATATATGTATATATATATATATATATATATATATATATATATATATATATATATATATATATATATAAGGCCGTGGATGGGGTGGACAACATTATTCCCTTATAGCGGGACATAAAACAAAGTATATGCGATTTTCCAGGAAGAAAAAGGCGAAGCTAAACATTAAAATAGGCGGGAAATTAAACTAGAGCAGGTAGAACTGTTTAAACGTATCTCTGAAAGTGTTATTAGGAC
This sequence comes from Hetaerina americana, assembly GCF_022747635.1. Classification (NCBI taxonomy): domain Eukaryota; kingdom Metazoa; phylum Arthropoda; class Insecta; order Odonata; family Calopterygidae; genus Hetaerina; species Hetaerina americana. The sequence continues at coordinate 850,075 of NW_027286304.1, forward strand.
CAAAGATGGTATGAAGAGTAAGTAATAGGGACGTAAGGAGAAAAATTGCGTCAGTATTTATGTGTGTGGCTATGGAAACGTGGTCATCAAAGCAGGAGGATAGACGTAGGCTGGAGGCTCATCAATTGATATATATATATATATATATATATATATATATATATATATATATATTGATATGGGTGTGTGTGTGGAGAGGGAAGGATGGATCGAATGGACAGAAAGAAGGAATGAGGAAGTATAGTATAGAGCACTAGGCATCTATGGTTAAGAAAGGCGAGGAGAGAGAGAGAGAGGGGTTTGTTTTGGAGATATTATCACTACTAAGGAGGAGGAGAAAGGCAAGGAGAAGAAAGATATGGATTGGAAGAGATTGGATTGATTGATCGGCATTAATAGTGAATGGATGTTGAAGAAGAAGACTGTATAATAAATAGAGAGGGGAGAATGTTAATGGCATTAGGAGTAAGTAGGGATAAGAATAGGTGATAGATAGGGATGTATCTTAGATAGGGATGTATGATGGGAGGAAGGAAGTACTCGGAGATTAAGATGGACTAGGATATATAGTAGAGTAGGATGCTGGATTTTGTCTTTTGTTGGGAGAGAGAGACAAGGTATTTATTTGGTAGTCGTGTACATCCAAAAACCTAACTTAACCGGTGGATTGCCTGATAATTATATATATATATATATATATATACACATGCATAAATGTTTTAATTTTAATTTATTTTTTAATTAATATTAAAAGTTTATATATATACAGACATATATTTCAATATATATACATATATTTTATGTATATATATATATATGTATTTATATATATATATATATAAACAAATCACTACTGATATACTATTTTTTCAATTTTCTCCACTAATTCCCTCTCTCTCTATCCCTCTCCAATGTTTTTTTTCCTTTTTCCGAACCAGACCGTATTCAAAAGGACGTAATTTATCACGAGCAAAGCGCGCGGCGTCCATCTTGGTCGGGGGGGAGGGGGGAGCGTTGTCGTGGCAACGGGGGCGTTATCGTCATGATGCGCAGAAGATATGTTTTGTCGGTCGGGGCCGGTTTCTTCATTTCTTTTTCATTCCGAAAAAAATATTTTTATTAAGTGTTCCGGAGGTTTTTAATCATTGGGTCACGAATGTATTTCGGGAATTAGGCGGGGAAGATTCTCAAATGGAATGACGTTTCTAAAGCTGGCTTCTTAATATATAGACCCCTGAAAGAGATATATTTCAAATGATTTTAAATTTCAGGTGGAAAGGGGAGATAATGGTATGTGTTTTCGTGGAGTGGACTTTAGTTATGTTGTGTTAAGTTTATTCTTTAGGGTTATTTTTAAATTTTTGTAGTCGTAAGAAAGCGGTATTTTCAATGCTTAGAGATCGCATTTTCGTTTATAAACATAATAGTTTGACGTAAAGTGTGTTTAGTTACGGTGAAACCGTGTTCTTGTCGAATTATTTGCGTAATTAGCGGGAAATATTTGATTGAACGCGTTAATCCACTATCGTATTTTATCTACACTGCATTAAATCGTATTTTATATCCATTTACGTGGTATTTTACATCATATCTACACTTACAAGAGTTTATTTCTATGATATAGTACGATATTTTGATCTAAAACCTAATATTATACCAAATACGGTCACCATATTTTTACCACATCGTAATATCGTCACATTTGTAGACTTGTTTGAATCATATATACGTTATAAATTCGAAATATAAGTCTATTTATCAAGTAATTAGCTTAATACATCTTGAATATTACATAAATTGAGTTGATTCAAGTGTAAAAACAGCTGAATTGTAAAACACAAACAAATATATCACGTGTTGGAGTAACAGACAATTTTATTTTGCTCATTAAAATACGAATTAGTTCGTCTACAAGCGTGTTATTTACATCAAAACGTAGTTAATACATTAATCTTTCTTATTACATCAATAATATTACTTATTTCATTTGAATTTTGGTTGAAATATCGAATAAAACTTACGAATTATTTACGATGCGCCATTCAGTTAAGCCATTTAAAGAGGAGTTACCATGGATACGAGTTTGTTTACCAATGGCGAGTCGGTTCGCTGCGGGAATGTGTATAAATATGTTTTTAACGGCTATATCTTCTCTCAATTGCTTGCGATCGCGTAAATAAATACGGATTATCAAATTAGAATTTCAACTGCTTCTAATTTGTGTAGTTTTTAATGGTTGCGGGATGTTTTCAAAAGGTTTTGAAACGATTTTAACTTTGAGTGATTTAAACAAAAACATGCGGGTGATCCAATTTCAATTGTTTTTGAATCGGGGATAACCTCAGGACAGATCTATGGACAGACACCTACCATTTCTCTAATTTGTGTACGATTTGGTGCGGGCAAACGGCTTTTTGACTGTTAGTGAGTTTGCCTAGGAAGTGAATATCAGTTTTCGGATTCTGTCAGACAATTAAGGAACTCCTTGATCGAGCCAATGCCGGCACAGAGTTTATTACAACTTTATTTATGTTTCCAAAGTTAAAATAAACCTTGACAGGGCACCGATTCGACTCAATTGCGGACATTAAAACTAATTTTACGTCGGACCTGAAGAGGATCCCCGAGGCGGCTTACATGTGTATATATATAGATGGATACATATATATATATATATGTATGTATATATATATATATATATATATATATATATATATATATATATATATATATATATATATATATATATATATATATATATATATATATATATATACACATTCAAACACGAAATCCCGCCAAACGGCCAATAAATACTCATATATACAGAAACAGATATAAGGAAAAGGGATAGGAACACAAATAAAGGACGAACACAATAAAGGTGGGGAAGGCGGAATCGAACGGATCACAAGAGTAAAAATTATTCCTTGACCGGGACTCGAACCTCGGATCTTTCCACTTGCCGGGCGGATGCTCTTAACCACTTGATCTATCGAGGAAACGTATTTCACCCTGAGATCCGTGGGTCTAATATGTCGTCAAGCGCCCCGATTCTTTAGCCAAGAGATGGCGTCAGGGGACTGTTTCACCCACCAAAGGAGAAATAGACAATACACAAGGAAAGGAAAGGACAGTGGGTTAGAATTCATACAACATCATACAGGAAAGGAACAGTGCGTTTCGTGGCACGCATAGCCAGAAGAAAGAGATGAGCCACATTGGCCAAATACACATTCAAACACGAAATCCCGCCAAACGGCGAATAAATACTCATATATTCAGAAACAGATATAAGGAAAAGGGATAGGAACACAAATAAAGAGGAAATATTTTTACTCTTGTGATCCGTTCGATTCCGCCTTCCCTACCTTTATTGTGTTCGTCCTTTATTTATGTTCCTATCCCTTTTCTTATATCTGTTTCTGTATATATATATATGTATATATATATGTATATATATATGTATATGTATATATATATATATATATATATATATATATATATATATATATATATATATATATATATATATATATATATATACACGCACACATACGAGGGTGGTTCAATAGGTACCCGTGTATGACGACAAAGGGCATTCCTAAGGGAAGTCTATGCTATCATCATGTGCTGCCATCTATCATACGAAGGTGAAACAAATTTCAGACCAATTTAGAGGTTAGTTTGGATTTGTCAGCCATTAGAGTGTAAGGCGTGTTTTCCGTGATTATCGCTTGAAGATGGAAAAAGACAGCAGTATAGTTAGGTGATTCACTTTTTGTTTTGTTTTTGGATTGGGAAGAAATGAGAGGAGATGAAAGCAAAGTTGGATGCTGTTGGATGGGGACACTTCACTTCACGCCATCTAAGACCACAGTTAGATATTAGTTCGACGAATTTAAACGTGGGCGGACATCTGTTTTTGATGAGGAGCGACCAGGACGCCCGGCAGACGTGGTTACCGAGGAAATCATTCAAAAAGTCCACGCCATGATTCTCGCTGATCGACGAACGGAAGTGCGCGAAGTAGCAGAGGCCGTGGGAGGTGTGTCGACCGGAACGGCAATTAATATTTTATTACATGAATAGATTGGCAAAATGAGATAATTGTCGTCCCGATGGGTGCCGCGATTGCTCACGGTGGACAACAAGCTGATCCCGGAGTTGTCGCCATCAAACTGCATGAACTACGTTATGAATTGCTGCCGAACCCCCCCCGTATTCCCCCGATCTGGCTCACTGCGCCTTTTTTTTATTCCCTAAGATGAAGAAATGGCTCACGGGGAAAAAATTTTAACCAAATGGGTGTAATATCAATTAATAGCCAAATAGACCGTCTAGTCAGACAGCCAGCCCATCAAGATACTCTAAAACTTCAAGACGTAGCACTCAAATTGAAATTTTCCAAGAGTATCATGTGAAATATTGCAGATTTAAACTATTTTCTCTTAAGAAATGTCACCCAAGTGGCTAAAGCAGCAATCTGTAGACTAATATACAGTTTAGTAGGACAGCCAGACCATTTTAAAACCCAAAAACTACATAATTTTACACTTAGATGGACTTTTTACACTTTTTTTGAGTGCATATTGCAAGTATAAACTGGTTTATCTCAAGAAAAGGTTACTTAATTGGCTAAAATAGCTAGAAACAGCCAATTAGACAGTCTAAGTAAGACAACCAGATCATTTAAAGACCCAAAAAACACGAGATTTCAACAGTTAAATTGATTTTTACCCGAATATCATCTTAAATAATACATATATACACTTCTTTCTCGTAAGTTAGGTGACTTAATGGTTGAATTATCAATAAATAGACGATTAGACAGTCTAACAAGACAGCTAGTCCGTTTAAAAACTCGATAACCACGACATAGTACAACAACATTGAGTTTTTCCAACAATTTTATCACAAATTTTCCAAATAAAGCTGTCTAAAACTGTCTTTCTTGAAGGAAAAGGTTAGCCTATTGACTTAAATGCGTAGAAGTAGCCATTTGGATAGGTTAGGAAGACAGTGATACTATTCACTGGCTTGAAATCGTAAATATCAACCCTGAAAATGGTAGGTCTAAAGGAATATTGACTTTAATTTTCTGAAATATACACCATTCTCTATCAGGAACATCTATTACTATTCGGTTTAACTCTCTAGGTTAGTTTAATGATTCAAATGGCCTTAATTAGCCAAGTGAACAGTCTAGTTAGACAGCCGAAATCATTGCAACAATTTCAGAGTGTAAAAATCATTCGCCTTGACTGGGATTCGAACCCAGATCCCTCAATATCCGGTCGAGTGCTTTAGCCACTTAAGCTACCGAGGCGTCCTCTTAAACTCTGAAATTATTTTTGAAACAACATCTAGTTCCTTTAAAAGCCCCAGAAATTTCGACGCCTCGGTAGCTTAAGTGGCTAAAGCACTCGACCGGATATTGAGGGATCTGGGTTCGAATCCCAGTCAAGGCGAATGATTTTTACACTCTGAAATTGTTGCATTGAAATGCACATTAGCGTATGACTCCGTTAAAAGTTACTGTTGCGGCATCTCCCGCAGTTTCTTTGGAATTATTATTTTAAAAAACCCCAAAAAATACATGTTCAACATTAAAATTGACTTTTTCCAAGGATATTAACTTAATTTATTCAATTATAGACCATTTTTATTTCAGGAAATTTTAGCCAAATCAGTAAGATCGCATGAAATTACGCAAAAATCCACCCTAGGAAGACAATTATATCTTTGAGAATCAGATAAAAATGCTCTATCAATGCCATTTAAAATGCATTCTTCAGCGAATATCATCTGAATTCTTCCACGACAAGACCTGTTTTTCCAAAGAAAGGTTGGTAATGTGTCTCAAAAAGCATGGAATAGGCAGTCTAGGAAGACACCTAGGACATTGAAAAACTCAAAAAATAAAAGATAAACCCTAAAATTAATTTTTTAAACTAATTTTTCCTTAACTAATTCAACTATAGACCTTTTTCTTCAAAGAAATTTAAGCCAGGTTGGTAACATACCAAGAAAATACGCAAAAACCTCACTCCAAGACAACTAGATCTTTCAAAGTCAGATAAAAATGCTTGATGAATATATTTCATCTAAAAATACCTTCTAATCTAAAAATAACTTGGTCAAATATCTTAAAAAGCATGGAATAGCCCAGAAACAGTCTTGAAAGACACCTAGACCATACAAACACTCAAAAAACTACGAATTTATCCCAAAAAATAGACTTTTTCCATTGATTTTACCTGAAATATTCCAAATACACCCATAGCAGCAATCTGTAGACAAATAGACAGTCTAAAGAGACGGCCAGACCATTAAAAATCCCAAGAAACACAAGATTTTTACACAAAAATTGAAATTTTCCAATAATATGATCTTCAATATTCCAGAAATTATGATATTTTCCCCGAATAAATGTCATCCAAGTGGCTAAAATACCTATAAATAGACATATAGACAGTCTATTAAGACAGCAAGACCGTTCAAATAGCCAAAAACGACAATTAGAAAGGTATTTTATGGAAAATATCCCAAAAAATAGACTTTTTCAGTGACATTGCCGTATTTATTCCAACTCTACAACTTTCTCTCCCAAGAAATGTGAGCCAAGTGACTTGAATATCAAGAATTAACGAAGAAAACGTCCTAGGCAGGCAGTCAGACCGGTTAAAGACACGAAAAACCCTACGAAATCCCTTTCTTTAACATAAACCATCATAATTCTATCAACAATAGACCTATCCATTCATCCAAAGATAGTATTAACCCCTTACAAGTTCTTATTGTAATAATTACGACGTAGTACCCAGTCTTAAAGATCGCTTAAATCAAGTACAAATACATAATATCCAAAATTAATGCAAATTTAGCGACTGTTTACCAATATAGTGTCTTCAAGTTACGTTAGCACGAATAAAGTTCGTAAAACAGTCTTAATTTGGAACTACAAAGTTAAAAACGAGTCGATTGTTATTAAAAAAAATAGATTAAAACACGATTTTAACAATATGAAACATAATTAGATCGCATTTTAAATGCATGCCTTTCGTCACCGTGGTAACACATTGTTCCAAACACGTAAACACATCCACAACAATGGTTTTTAACAATATGAAACATATAATTAGTGCTGTGCGTTTCACACAAAATACATCTTCAACAATGGTAACCATGGCGACGAGAGCGTAAGCGTATCATTGCAACTGTCGGGTTTAAACAGTCAGGATTCAAAGACCCAAAAATCACATATTTTTACGATAAACTTGATTTATTCGAAGAATATCTTCTTAAATATTACAAATATACACTTCTCTTTTCGTACACTTCGTCTTATGATGCATGGGATCTCCAATAGCCAGGTAGATAGTCATAATATTGTAAATATATGCATGTAACTCTAAAGAAAGATTACAGAAGCGGCTTAAACATCTATAAATAACCACATAGACAGTCTAGGAAGACAGCCAGGACATACAAAGAACAAAAAATCACAAGATTTTACACTCAAATAGACTATTTACGCGAATATCATCTGAAATATACAAAAATACCCTAAGCTCTCTCAAGAATCTTTATCCAAGTGCCTAAAACGGCAATATATAGCCATAAACATGTCTTGAAACACAGCAAACCCGTTCAAACGCCCGAAAGATATAAGAATTAACACTTAAATAATACTTTTTCCACGAATATTTGCGTGAAATTTGCAAATTTAGGCCTGTTTCTCTCAAGAAAGTATATCCAAGTGACTATAAATAGCCAAATGGACAGTCTAGCAAGACAGATATACCATTCAAAGACTAAAAAAACGAGAATTACAAAGGCGTTTTATGGTAAAAATAACTCAAATTATTGGTTATTTCAACTAGGAAGAAGGTTAGACCATTTATAAACCGTTAAAACATGTTTTTTTCAACTTCAGACCATTAAAAGACCAAAAAACGACAATTAGAATGGTATTTTATGGTAAAAATAACTTAAAAATTACCCTATGTGCTCTTAAAACATCGAAAGACCATTTCTAAACAGTTAAAAACCTGTTTTATCTTTACTTTGGACCATTCAAAGATCAAAGAATGACAATTAGAATGGTTTTTTAGGTAAATATAAGTTTAAAAAATGCTTGTGTGGTCTTAAAATGTCGTTAGATCTTTTCTAAACTGTTAAAACCTGTTTTTTTTAAATTTAGGCCATTAAAAGACGAAAAAATGACAATAAGAGTGGTATTTTATGGTAAATATAACTAAATAAATTTGTTATGTGGCCTTAAAATATCGTTAGACCATTCCTAAACTGTAATAAACCTAATTTTTTAACCTTACACCATTAAAAAGACAAAAAAACGACAATTAGAGTGGTATTTTAAGATAAATAAAGAATAAAAATTGGTTATGTAGTCTTGAAACATCGTTAGACCTTTACTAAACAGTTAAAAACCTAGTTTTTTTTAAACTTAGACCATTCAAAGACCAAAAAACGACAATTGGAATGTTATTTTATGTTAGATATAACTTAAAAATTACCCTATGTTCCCTTAAAATATCATTAGACCATTTCTATAAGCTTAAAAATCTGTTTTTTTAAACTTTGGAGAGTTAAAAGACCAAAAAACGACAATTAGAATCGTATTTTTAGGTTAAATTAACTTAAAAATTACCCTTTTTGCTCTTAAAATATCATTAGACCATTTCTATACGCTTAAAAATCTGTTTTTTTTAAACTTTGGACAATTAAAAGACCAAAAAACGACAATTAGAATCGTATTTTTAGGTTAAATTAACTTAAAAATTACCCTTTGTGCTCTTAAAATATCGTTAGACCATTTCTAGACGGTTAAAAACCTGTTTTTTTAAACTTTGGACAATTAAAAGACCAAAAAACGACAATTAGAATCGTATTTTTAGGTTAAATTAACTTAAAAATTACCCTTTGTGCTCTTAAAATATCGTTAGACCATTTCTAGACGGTTAAAAACCTGTTTTTTTAAACTTTGGACAATTAAAAGACCAAAAAACGACAATTAGAATCGTATTTTTAGGTTAAATTAACTTAAAAATTACCCTTTGTGCTCTTAAAATATCATTAGACCATTTCTATACGCTTAAAAATCTGTTTTTTTTAAACTTTGGACAATTAAAAGACCAAAAAACGACAATTAGAATCGTATTTTTAGGTTAAATTAACTTAAAAATTACCCTTTGTGCTCTTAAAATATCGTTAGACCATTTCTAGACGGTTAAAAACCTGTTTTTTTAAACTTTGGACAATTAAAAGACCAAAAAACGACAATTAGAATCGTATTTTTAGGTTAAATTAACTTAAAAATTACCCTTTGTGCTCTTAAAATATCGTTAGACCATTTCTAGACGGTTAAAAACCTGTTTTTTTAAACTTTGGACAATTAAAAGACCAAAAAACGACAATTAGAATCGTATTTTTAGGTTAAATTAACTTAAAAATTACCCTTTGTGCTCTTAAAATATCATTAGACCATTTCTATACGCTTAAAAATCTGTTTTTTTTAAACTTTGGACAATTAAAAGACCAAAAAACGACAATTAGAATCGTATTTTTAGGTTAAATTAACTTAAAAATTACCCTTTGTGCTCTTAAAATATCGTTAGACCATTTCTAGACGGTTAAAAACCTGTTTTTTTAAACTTTGGACAATTAAAAGACCAAAAAACGACAATTAGAATCGTATTTTTAGGTTAAATTAACTTAAAAATTACCCTTTGTGCTCTTAAAATATCGTTAGACCATTTCTAGACGGTTAAAAACCTGTTTTTTTAAACTTTGGACAATTAAAAGACCAAAAAACGACAATTAGAATCGTATTTTTAGGTTAAATTAACTTAAAAATTACCCTTTGTGCTCTTAAAATATCGTTAGACCATTTCTAGACGGTTAAAAACCTGTTTTTTTTAAACTTTGGACAATTAAAAGACCAAAAAACGACAATTAGAATCGTATTTTTAGGTTAAATTAACTTAAAAATTACCCTTTGTGCTCTTAAAATATCGTTAGACCATTTCTAGACGGTTAAAAACCTGTTTTTTTAAACTTTGGACAATTAAAAGACCAAAAAACGACAATTAGAATCGTATTTTTAGGTTAAATTAACTTAAAAATTACCCTTTGTGCTCTTAAAATATCATTAGACCATTTCTATACGCTTAAAAATCTGTTTTTTTTAAACTTTGGACAATTAAAAGACCAAAAAACGACAATTAGAATCGTATTTTTAGGTTAAATTAACTTAAAAATTACCCTTTGTGCTCTTAAAATATCGTTAGACCATTTCTAGACGGTTAAAAACCTGTTTTTTTTAAACTTTGGACAATTAAAAGACCAAAAAACGACAATTAGAATCGTATTTTTAGGTTAAATTAACTTAAAAATTACCCTTTGTGCTCTTAAAATATCGTTAGACCATTTCTAGACGGTTAAAAACCTGTTTTTTTAAACTTTGGACAATTAAAAGACCAAAAAACGACAATTAGAATCGTATTTTTAGGTTAAATTAACTTAAAAATTACCCTTTGTGCTCTTAAAATATCATTAGACCATTTCTATACGCTTAAAAATCTGTTTTTTTTAAACTTTGGACAATTAAAAGACCAAAAAACGACAATTAGAATCGTATTTTTAGGTTAAATTAACTTAAAAATTACCCTTTGTGCTCTTAAAATATCGTTAGACCATTTCTAGACGGTTAAAAACCTGTTTTTTTAAACTTTGGACAATTAAAAGACCAAAAAACGACAATTAGAATCGTATTTTTAGGTTAAATTAACTTAAAAATTACCCTTTGTGCTCTTAAAATATCGTTAGACCATTTCTAGACGGTTAAAAACCTGTTTTTTTAAACTTTGGACAATTAAAAGACCAAAAAACGACAATTAGAATCGTATTTTTAGGTTAAATTAACTTAAAAATTACCCTTTGTGCTCTTAAAATATCGTTAGACCATTTCTAGACGGTTAAAAACCTGTTTTTTTAAACTTTGGACAATTAAAAGACCAAAAAACGACAATTAGAATCGTATTTTTAGGTTAAATTAACTTAAAAATTACCCTTTGTGCTCTTAAAATATCGTTAGACCATTTCTAGACGGTTAAAAACCTGTTTTTTTAAACTTTGGACAATTAAAAGACCAAAAAACGACAATTAGAATCGTATTTTTAGGTTAAATTAACTTAAAAATTACCCTTTGTGCTCTTAAAATATCATTAGACCATTTCTATACGCTTAAAAATCTGTTTTTTTTAAACTTTGGACAATTAAAAGACCAAAAAACGACAATTAGAATCGTATTTTTAGGTTAAATTAACTTAAAAATTACCCTTTGTGCTCTTAAAATATCGTTAGACCATTTCTAGACGGTTAAAAACCTGTTTTTTTTAAACTTTGGACAATTAAAAGACCAAAAAACGACAATTAGAATCGTATTTTTAGGTTAAATTAACTTAAAAATTACCCTTTGTGCTCTTAAAATATCGTTAGACCATTTCTAGACGGTTAAAAACCTGTTTTTTTAAACTTTGGACAATTAAAAGACCAAAAAACGACAATTAGAATCGTATTTTTAGGTTAAATTAACTTAAAAATTACCCTTTGTGCTCTTAAAATATCGTTAGACCATTTCTAGACGGTTAAAAACCTGTTTTTTTAAACTTTGGACAATTAAAAGACCAAAAAACGACAATTAGAATCGTATTTTTAGGTTAAATTAACTTAAAAATTACCCTTTGTGCTCTTAAAATATCGTTAGACCATTTCTAGACGGTTAAAAACCTGTTTTTTTAAACTTTAGGGAGTTTAATATTGAAGTAGAACCGCCTATTACGATCAAGAGTTGAACACAGTAGGGTTGGCAGTTCCTTAACGGAGGGAGGGGTATAGTGGGGTGGGGTTAGGATGAGGTCGCTTAGCCGCCTATAGTCGTGGGCGTGACTGGAAGTGACAATGGGGCATTAATCTATATCAAACCCTTCTCCAGACCATCCCCTTTCCAAAAACCACCCTCAATACCCCCCTTCCCCTCTCTTCAACACTCAGCGAAGGCTCTTTGCGGTGGGGGAGGGGGTGGGGGGAAGGAGGAGGCAATCCATTCCCGGCGACCACGCCCCCTTTTGCGAGAATAGAACGCGGTTGGCAGGGGGTGGGGGGGTTCAAACACACACACACGGGGAAGAGTCTCTTTCCCCTCTCTCTCTCTCACACAGAACACACAAACGAGAACTTTTCTACCCTTCCTAAAACTACTAGGGACGATATGAAAACCTATCCTACCTATCCTACCTATTTACATCCTCACCTATCTTATAAACTCGATACCAAAAGATTTATCTGAGTATACCTATGATTTGGTCATTATTATACGATATACACACTATATATATATATATATATATATATATATATATATATATATATACACATACATATATACACACAATAAATAGGACAGCAACAAACAATATAAAAACACATAAAAAGATCGATCACTCATAAGTTATTTCTTAATAATTTCGACGGAATTCAACTCCGTCTTCATCGGAATAAATAGGAGTAATGCTCCGTAGTAGTCTTCCGATGAAGACGGAACTGAATTCCGTCGAAATGATCAAGAATTAACGTGTGAGTGATTTTTTTATGTGTTTCTATATTGTTTGTTGCTGTCCAAGTTTTTAATTCAACACTTCCCCGAATTACTTCGACGAAATCATGTATATATATATATATATATATATATATATTTATTTATTTATATATATATTTCGCCGTAGTCCAGTGGGTAGAACGTTGGACTGCTGACCGAAGGGTCCCGGGTTCGATTCCAGGGCAAGGAACTCTGGCCACCTGCAGCACCACCCAAGCTTTGCGATTCTTCGGGTACCAGATCTTCCTGGGAAACCATAACCGGCACAGGGAAAGGAACTGGCCCCCCTACCCTGATGTGTGAATCAGGGTAGGGGGGTATTGTGTTTCACACGCCGTATAGGGCTTAGTACTAGGTGATCTCTACCATCACCTACTAAACCGACCTTCGGGTTGATTACTGTGTTTATGGTATATATATATATATATATATATATATATATATATATATATATATATATATATATATATATATATATATATAATACACAGTAACACACAATATAGAAACACAAAAAAAGAACACTCACTCGTATTTTCTTGATATTTCGACGGAAACAATCCGTCTTCCTCTGAAGATATAGAAGTGAAATTCTATATCTTCAGAGGAAGACGGATTGTTTCCGTCGAAATATCAAGAAAATACGAGTGAGTGTTCTTTTTTTGTGTTTCTATATTGTGTGTTACTGTGTATTGTACTATTCGGCACTTCCGTGTTACGTCTGCGAAAGCATATATATATATGTATATATATATATGCTTTGCTATGCCGGTTATGGTTTCCCAGGAAGATCTGGTACCATCCGAAAAATAATCACTTTAGCTTGGGTGGAGCTGCAGGTGCCCAGAGAGGCTAGCCTAAGAATCGAACCCGGGTCCGGGACGGGCTTACATTAAGCACAGATATACATCACATTTTAAATAATATTTTTCCTACGATATTAATACGTTAGTCAACGGTCTCTTAAATTTGTTTTCAACCGTTGGGATACTTCGGTTAAATTCTTTGAATGGCTTGAAGTGAGGGGAGAGAAAGTTCTCGGAATTCACGAAAATATAAAGGAAGTGCTAATTGCGAAGGCATTTCCGTAATTAATTTGGAAGGAACGTTTCGGCCGTGGAAGTTTCAAACTACGGGGTCAATTACTCAATTGATCTGTCGCACAGTTTAAGAAAGGGTGACTTCCGCTGAGGTCTCTTCTCATTAAGAAAGACATTCCTTTGTATTTGTAGGTCTCTAGATCGAGAATGCTAACTCAATTCGATAACCAAGCCTCTACGCTCACCAGCAGTTAGCATTAATCTGAGGTTATGGGCTGAAGACACGGTGGTATACAGGGAAATAAGGAGCCAACTAGAGGGCGAGCATTTCTCTAAAGACTTCGATACAATCTCGGAATGGTACACTGAGGGTTAAAGTTTGATACAAGGTCAATCTACAGGGTTCGTCCGGAAAATAAGTGTACTGACTCCTGGGCTGGGCGCGCCGCTCCAGGCGCGCCCAGCACCGCTCTGATGGGCTGCGATTGGGGGGGGGGTATGTTGGCAAGCGACGCTGAAAAAGGCAGTCGGCTCTGAGCTGTGGTGTAGTGAGGAACTCCTTTAACGCGAACGTCCACGCTTCGACCCACGTCACGGAACGCGATGCCGAAGTTTTTGGAGCAGCGTTATTCCATCAAATTTGCGGTAAAGCTTGGGAAATCGTCTACCGAAACTGTCGGTATGATTAACCAGGCTTACGGGGAGTCAGCCATGTCCAGAAACATGATCTTTCGGTGGCACAAGATGTTCGTGGAGGGCAGAGAAGAGGTCGACGACGAGTCTTCGAGAGGTTCCCGATGATGCCTTCGCGGGAGAATTTCAGGAATGGGAACGCCGCTGGAACAAGTGTATCGACTCACAAGGGTCCTATTTTGAGGAATATTAGCTTAAGATATGTAAAAGTGTAATAAATTGTTTTTCCTGAGCTCAGTACACTTATTTTCCGGACGAACCCTGTATATACTAAATACGCTATCTTAGAAGTCAGGAAAACCTTTATTTAGCTTAAGAACATAGTCTTATTTTACATATCAATGATTTTGTTGTCTATACCTTCTCCAAAGTACTCTCTCTGTCCCAATTCGTAGTAATGGCTATCTATGCCTTCTTCTTATTATTATTACATATTCCATCTTCTTCTTCGTCTTATTTTCGTTACCACTGTTTAATAATAAAGCACCCTCGCCTTTGGAATTCCTCCTCCTCTTATTTAAAGGCAGTTCAGTTCTTATTAAAGTCCTTCTTATTTAATCAGCAATAGTAGTAGCTTTCCATATCTATTCGTTTATTCTTTGCTTTATTATTATTATTATTATTATTATTATTATTTATTGTCTGTCTCTTCTCCAACAAACATATTATTATTATCATCTCGTGTGTGCCTCAAAGTGTGATATGACACGATATACAATGTCCCCCCCAATCATCATTATCATCACTCATTTCATCGCATTTTATATCGGGAATATAAATATATAGGAATTGCCCCAAAAAGGGGACAAAGATCTATTTAGAATAATAATAATAATAAGGAGGAGGATTGCGATGATCATAGGATCAATGGGGTGATTTGAGTTTATTAATTTAGCCAGAAACAACGGCGAACATATATCAATGTGCTCTCTGGATAATGTGCTCTGAATTGGTGTGCATTGTGTCATGGTGTCATTCATTGGTGTGTGTGTGTGTATGTCACCATAGATACATCCATGTCCATGTCCATCCAGTCATCGTGTCATTCATGGCAATGAAATACATAGTATTAGTATTATTACTGTGTGTGTGTACTGTTGATAATTTAATATAAATTCAGTTCTACACCATTCATCAGCTGACATCATCATTACGTAACAGTTGTTATTATGACGACAAATTGATTAGAAGGACATGGGATCATTGCACACACAATCAATGTTGTACCAACATCAAACACAGGTGATGGGAATAGGAAGGTCTTTATAAAAGGCCTGTTGCATCTTAATCCGTCTTGGCGTCTTGTCGACCAACCATCTTCAATAAAATCCTTAATCTACTTTGAAATCTTAGATGTTTTAACTTAAGATAGCATTATTACCTTATAAAACAGCTATCAGTGCATTTCTCAGTAACTTCTTGATAACTTTGACCACCGATATTCTCTTAAAAACTTGATTGGTTGATTCGTTTCTCCGTGAATTCGTCAATTTCCATTTTATTTTGCTGTATAAACTTTATTTTGTTTAAAAATTAAGTCTTCTATACGCATATCAATGATTTTTCCTGTCTATACCTCCTTCAAAATACTCTCTCTGTCAATTCGTAGTAATGGCTATCTATGCCTTCTTCTTATTATTATTATTATATATTCCATCTTCTTCTTCTTTTATTCATTTCCACTGTTTCTTAATAAAGCACCCTCCCCTTTGGAAGTCCTCCTCCTCTTATTTTAAAGGCAGTTCAGTTCTTATTAAGGTTCTTCTTATTTAATTATCAGTAGTAGTAGTTGGCTATATCGTCGTTTCTTCTTTGCTGTATCATTTATTTATTTATTGTCCGTCTCTTCTCCAACAAACATATTATTATCATCATCTCGTGTGCGCTCCAAAGTGTGATATGACACGTACAATGTCCCCCCCAATCATCATTATCATAATCACATTTAATTGCATTTTAAATTGGGAATATATTTATGGAAAAGTTGCAAAAATGGGGCAAAGATCTATTTTAAGAATAATAATAATAAGGAGGAAGATTGTGATGATCATAGGATCGAAGGTGATTTGAATTAATTTAGCCAGAAACAACGGCGAACATATATATCAATGTGCTCTCTGAATAATGTGTGCTCTGAATTGGTGTGCATTGTGTCATGGTGTCATTCATTGGTGTGTGTGTGTGTATGTCACCATAGATACATCCATCTCCATGTCCATCCAATCATATCGTGTCATTCAATGGTAATAAAATAGTATACATAGCAGTATTAGTATTAGTGTCTGTGTGTGCACTGTTGATAATTTACTATAAATTCAGTTCTACACTATTCATCAGCTGACATCATCATTGTGATCACAGTTTATACGGACGATCGGTACTAAAGGAATGTTTTTAATGACCCCCCGACAATACCTACTTGGGGAGATCAGACCAGTAATATAATAAGATAAGGGAGAAATAGATTCCATTGTTACAGATACGACATACACAAATACTCTGACTCAGAAATGCAATGTGATTTTTCGGATAGTACCAGATCTTCCTGGGAAACCATAACCAGCACTGTGTACCAAAGAAATGGCCCCCGTGATAAATACCACTATGCTTATAATGAGTGAATTTCACACGCCGTAAATCGGGCTTAAAGTACTGGGTGAACTCTACCATAACCCATCAATCAAACCGACCTTCTCAGGGTAGATTACTACTTTGTTTACGGTCTATATATATATATATATATATATATATATATATATATATATATATATATATGTATATATATATATATATAAACACACCTTATTAAGGTATTCTAAAGGTAAAGGTAGGTTTTTGGATGGACACAGCTACCAAATAAAACATTTTGTGACTCCCAACAAAACACAAAATCCAGCATCCTACTCTACATCAGGTCCCTCTTCATCTCTGAGTACTTTCTTCCTCCCGTCCAAAATCCCTATTCTGTTCTCGTTTGTCTAACATTCTCCCCTCTATTACAGTCTTCAACATCCCGCTATTGCCGGTCAAATACCCCATCACCCTCTTTTCCTGCCTCCTTAGTAATATCTCCCAACCAAACCCCTCTCTTCGCCCACCATACCAAGTACTGCCTCATTTGTTTTCCTTCATTCGGTCCATTTCACCTTCTCCATTCTTCTCCCCACACCCACTCATCTACAATAGCCTCCAATCTACGTCTATCCTCCTGCTTCAATGACCACGTTTCCATAGCCTCACACATAAATACGCTCAATATCAAAATTTTCTCACAAGTCCTTTCTTAATATAACCTTACTCAACGTCCCTGTCAACTTAACTCCGTCCTCCTTGTCTGTGAAAGCCTCTGCCTAATTGCGCAATTCTTCTCCTTACGTCCTTACTACTTTGATACCGTGTTGGCCCAAAACACTTCCTGAGATACGTATAAACTGTTCTACCTGCTTTAGTTATTGCCCTCCTATTTTAATGTTTAACTGAAGCGTTTATATATATATACCTTCGGGTTGATTACTGTGTTTATGGTTTATATATATATATATATATATATATATATATATATATATATATATATATATATATATATATATATATATATATATAAACCATAAACACAGTAATCAACCCGAAGGTCGGTTTAGTGGGTGATGGTAGAGATCACCCAGTACTAAGCCCTATACGGCGTTTGAATATTCACACATCAGGGTAGGGGGGCCAGTTCCTTTCCCTGTGACGGTTATGGTTTTCCAGGAAGACCTGGTACCCGAAAAATCACTTTAGCTTGGGTGGAGCTGCAGGTGCCCAGAGTGGTTTGCCCGGGAATCGAACCTGGGACCCTCCGGTCAGTAGTCCAACGCTCTACCCACTGGGCTACCGCGACCCACATATATATATATATATATATATATATATATATATATATATATATATATTTTGAATAGCAATAGTAATAGTTTTGTAAGATTTGATTATATTTCTGTATTATTCCACCCGACAGATATTACTGTATTATAATATACTACGATGATATTATTAATATTATGTGGCTTATATATGTAAATATATCAGAGGAAATCATATTATCATAAGGAGGAAAACGCTCAGGCCATGATTTCAGAGGAATCTCGTAAATTTTGTGCGAAATTGCATAATTTTGATGAAAAGTTTCTTGGTGAAACTTTGTACTCAATACCGCTGTCATTGGGGGAGACAATACTCTGTTATTTTACAAACAGGACAGGGCACCAGATCATTACGAGTCATTTTAGTCCAAAACTGAGTCTCAGAGATGACGTTGTTGACGTGTTCTGGTCAATAGGAGTCCTGACCCCCGCCTTCCAAATAATACTAGCCCCGACCTGAACCCTCCCACTTGTCTATTAATCGTTAATGTTTGCTACCTAAGTCGAGAGAAGAGTTACTATTAATTTTTATAATTAGACGAGGCAACATGTAATTGTCGCATATCTGTACTCCACACCACCCCTCTATCGTAGGCAGCATTCGCAAATTATATGGACTGAGCTGTTTAATTAGGAGAGTTTATATTCGGTCTCCATTCAGGTTTGAACAGGATTGGTCGTATTTTTTTGGCAAAAATAGTCAATATAAATTGCCTTGAAGGTTTTTCTTAAGCTATAGAGATAGAGATTTATCAATATTTTTGCAGAAGATTTTGCCAAAACTTCATGAAAAAAATTTTTTTTCGAGAAAACATTAAAAATAAAATTTTAATGGCTACTATTTCTTATTTATATTTTTTGTGACCACATATTTGAATACATCAATAGACGTAATACTTTAAGGAATTCGTATAATTTTTCGGTATTTTTGGCGTAATTAATTTAATGTAGGAACCCTGGTGTTGTGTTTTACCAGCTAAAGATATAGTTTACTCGTATTAAGCAGTATTTCACAGGCATATCACCAAAAATAACATTGGAAAACAGTTTTTTTAAATAAATTTTTAAATCAATATTCGCATCTCCCGCGGGACGAGTGCGGAATTCCCCCCTCGACTGTTTTTCACTCCGACGCATTTCGTGCGTATTTTGTTTTTTTTAAAACCGCCTCCCACTCACTGCGCCAAGTCTGGGGAGAGGGGGGAGGAAGGGGAAGGGAGGGGAGGGGGTTTGTGGCCACGCCCACTTTCCCCCCTCCCCTCCACATCCATCTTTCCCCTCTCCCCCTCTCCGCCCTGTTTCCTTGGAGGGGTCATCAGTCACTCTTACCACTCCACCCTCCCCCGGGCGCCCCTTTCTCTCTCGCTTAGGGCAGAGACAGAACGACGGAGATAAAAGCTCTTTATTAATGGAGACGGATTTATTTATTTTTTTACGTTTATTTTTTTAAAAAAATAATATTTTTTATACAACCATTCTACGTCTGACGCATTGAAATCATGACGCTTAAAAAGATATCGCCTCTCTTTCTTATTCTCCACACTGGCGTACGTATTCGTCTCTTGGGTATTTTAATATACAGAGTACTTTACGAAAAGTAATGATTTCATTCTTTTTAATTGAGTGATATTTTTTAACGGAATTTGCATAAAACGCATAAATATTCTTCAAATTATTCTCCTTGAGTCTCTTCCTCTCTTTTTATATTTTATATATCTATACATATATATATATATATATATATATATATATATATATATATATATATATATATATATATATATATATATATATATATATATATATATATATATGAGTATTTATTCGCCGTTTGGCGGGATTTCGTGTTTGAATGTGTATTTGGCCAATGTGGAATGTGGCTCATCTCTTTCTTCTGGCTATGCGTGCCACGAAACGCACTGTTCCTTTCCTGTATGATGTTGTATGAATTCTATACCACTGTCCTTTCCTCTTGTGTATTGTCTATTTCTCCTTTGGTGGGTGAAACAGTCCCCTGACGCCATCTCTTGGCTAAAGAATCGGGGCGCTTGGCGACATATTAGACCCACGGATCTCAGGGTAAATTACGTTTCCTCGATAGCTCAAGTGGTTAAGAGCATCCGCCCGGCAAGTGGAAAGATCCGAGGTTCGAGTCCCGGTCAAGGAAATATTTTTACTCTTGTGATCCGTTCGATTCCGCCTTCCCCACCTCTATTGTTTTCGTCCTTTATGTGTGTTCCTATCCCTTTTCCTTATATCTGTTTCTTTTATATGAGTATTTATTCGCCGTTTGGCGGGATTTCGTGTTTGAATGTATATATATTAATATATATATGTATATATATATACATATATATATATATATATATATATATATATATATATTATATATATATATACATATATATATATATATATATATATATATATATATATATATATATATATATATATCGATATATATATATATATATATATATATATATATATATATATATATATATATATATATATATATATATATCGGTAGTCCAGTGGGTAGAGCGTTGGACTACTGACCGGGGGGTCCCGGGTTCGATTCCCGGCCAATAAGCATATCTGGGCACCTGCAGCTCCACCTAAGCTATGTGATTTTTTGGAGAGTACCAGATCTTCCTGGGAAACCATAACCCGCCGGCACAGTGTATTAAGGAACTGGCCCCCCTTATCAATACCTTTCTGCTTATAATTTGTGAATTTCACACGCCGTAAATAGGGCTTAGTATTACTAGTTGAAACGACCTTCTAGGGTTGATTACTACTTTGTTTAAGGTTTGTTCATATACATATATAAATATATATAAATATATATATATATATATATATATATATATATATATATATATATATATATATATATATAATGGGCTGACACAACATAACACAAATATAAAAGAATAGACACATATAAAAGAACACTTACACGGTAAATTGTTCGAGCTTTCGACCCTCTTCTTCTTAGCTCAGAGGCTTTCTTCAAGAGAGACTGAAAATATGTTATAGCATGCATGCTATAGTATATTTTCAGTCTCTCTTGAAGAAGGCCCCTGAGAGGGCCGAAAGCTCGAACAATTTACCGTTTAAGTGTTCTTTTATATGTGTCTATTCTTTTATATTTGCGTTATGTTGTGTCAGCCCATTATTGTGCCGCTCGTATGAGTTTTTTCCGTACAATCATTAAATATATATATATATATATATATATATATATATATATATATATATATATATATATATATATATATATATATATATATATATATATTGTTAAATGACCATACCAACATCGCAATTCAAAAGAAATAAGACCGTTTTGCCAACAATATGTACTCAGACAGATATAAGTCCGTATTCCAATGGTGTAATCCCTTCCAGAAAGATCGCATTTTTTATTATTTTACTCAAAAATAGTCGACCATTGGCGTAAATTTGAAAATTATTTTCTGAGGAATATATAGAGGCTGTTCTTAATGGTTTATATTTTAAATTAATGTCTTGAGTTTTGTATTAGTGTGGGAATGCTTAGATATAATCAATTATGCATGATTCACGGTGTTATACAGGGTACGATCCAATAGTAATGCAAAGAAATTCATCGCGTCTCTCCTATTGGTCGGATTGGATTTAAATTACTTCTAATAGGTAGGGCAAATTCTAAACTTTGCCCCAATAGCATTTACAACACTCTACAAGTTGTAATAACGTCATGATGTCAGTTATTGTAAACGACTCTACACCAAACATATCAATATTTTTATATTCTTGGAAAAATCTCTTTTAAAATGTACTTTTTAAGACTTAAAATACGATGGTGCAAGCATAGAACATTGATGGGGGAATGAAATGCCGAAATATGAAGTGATATCTTCATTAATATGAATTTACGTTTCGGTCTAGCAACGTTTCGTTCGGGAATAGTTCTAGAACTAACATCTTTGGTGAGTCTAAAACTACCCTACATTCAGCCCACGTATCCTAATGTGGTATTTTGTGGTTTAGAATATGGTTCTACTTCTAATTAGCCTTTCTGAGTGTTTTCATAATTGTAAAAGGCTGGTGTATGTGGTAAACTGATGAAATCTCTTGAGTTTAGAGCAACCAAATGACTCGTAAGGCTTACGCGGACCCTTCTCTGTCCTAATTACAAGTTTTGTGGTGGTTACAGGTGTTTAAGGCACACCTGGGAAGAATTTTACCACCAACAACGCTGGTGGGAATACGTTTAAACAGCAAAACCGACATATACAGGGTTCGTCCGGAAAATAAGTGTACTGATTTTTTCCCGCCGCTCCAGGCACGCCCAGCACCGCTCTGACGGGCTGCGATTGGAGGGGGGTATGTTGGCAAGCGACGCTAAAAAAGGCAGTCGGCTCTGAGCTGTGGTGTAGTGAGGAGCTCTGTTAACGCGAACCTCCACGCTCGACCCACGTCATGGTACGCGATGCCGAAGTTTTTGGAGCAGCGTTATTCCATCAACTTTGCGGTAAAGCTTGGGAAATTGTCTACTGAAACTGTCGGTATGATTAACCAGGCTTACGGGGAGTCAGCCATGTCCAGAAACATGATCTTTCGGTGGCACAAGATGTTCGTGGAGGGCAGAGAAGAGGTCGACGACGAACCACGGCCTGGACGCCCATCAACGACACTCACCGACGACAATGTGCGAAAAGTTCGCGATGTACTGAACTCTGATCGTCGTCTTAGTGTTCGGATGATAGCAGAGCAGTGTAATCTTCGAAAACGAGTCGCCCGCGTCCGGCCAGCGATCAAAAACATCTGGCGGCTGCATCACGACAATTCGCCGTCGCACACCGCGCTTGTCGTGTCGGACTTCTTGGCCAAGTACGGCGTGGCAACGCTGCCGCACCCGCCCTACAGCCCGGACTTGGCACCACCGGACTTCTTCCTGTTCCCGAAGATAAAGAGGAGTTTGAAGGGAACGCGATACGGGACTTTGGACGCCGTCAAAGAGGCCGTGACGACGTGTCTTCGAGAGGTTCCCGATGATGCCTTCGCGGGAGCGTTCCAGGAATGGGAACGCCGCTGGAACAAGTGTATCGACTCACAAGGGTCCTATTTTGAGGAATATTAGCTTAAGATATGTAAAAGTGTAATGATTTTTTTTCCTGAGCTCAGTACACTTATTTTTCGGACGAACCCTGTATGTGGCTCCTGTTTGACAATTGTTGGAATTTGTACGTTGATTCAGTATTAATATGGTGTCCCAATGAACTGTGTTTGTCGCTCACTATTGTATCTTTCGTATTTACACGGAAGAGTGAGCCTAACTCGTACCCAAAGTTGTTTTTTAAACGAACAAAAGATCAACCGAGCGGGAATTTGCTGTGAAATCTAGAAAAACGTCTTGGAAATTAAATTGATTATTTCGATAACGAAGTCAATGGTGATGTAACCTTGGTTCTTGAATATAAGACCCATAAATAAGACGACAAACATCCTCAGAGCGCCACCCCTACCAGTCCCCCAAAACCAATAAAAAGGCAACAATGACCGAAAAAAAACCATAGTATTTATCGACAGTGTAGTAGTCAGTGTCAGTATTATTAATCACTGTCAGGTAAATGACAATATAAGACAATACCAGTGGTGTATATATCGCTTAAAATAACGAGTTTTTTAAATTAAACCTTCCAAATCCAATTATATACAGGGATAATATTTTATGAATAAGAACAAGTAAAATTCAGTAGTCTGCTCTAGGCTGTAGAGTTCTTATATCGACAAGACATTCGCGATTTTTATGCAAAGATTACTATGGTATATTGAGGCTAAACTATCGAGAGATGACCTGCCCAAGACGAAATGGATTATTGCTCAAATACGTGGATAAACCAGACGACGGTGTGAACCAAAATAGGAGAAAAAACGGCATAGAATGGAAATCTGTCTGATTCCGAGATCAAATTTTTACCTCTCGTAAAATCATTATTTTATACATATTTATGTACATATATATAAAGTAGCTATAGACAGTAATAATCAACCCTGGAAGGTCGGTTTAGTAGGTGATGGTAGAGTTCACCCAGAACTAAGCCCTATTTACGGCGTGTGAAATTCACACATCAGGATAGGGTGGCCAGTTCCTTTCCATGTGTCGGTTATGGTTTCCCAGGAAGATCTGGTACCCGAAAAATCACTTACGTATGGGTTGAGCTGCTGGTGCCCAGAGTGCCTTGCCCGGGAAGCGAACCCGGGACCCTCCGATCAGCATTCCAACGCTCTACCCACTGGACTACCACGACCCACACATATATATATATATATATATATATATGGAGCAGCGTTATTCCATCAAATTTGCGGTAAAGCTTGGGAAATCGTCTCAGATGTTCGTGGAGGGCAGAGAAGAGGTCGACGACGAGTCTTCGAGAGGTTCCCGATGATGCCTTCGCGGGAGAATTTCAGGAATGGGAACGCCGCTGGAACAAGTGTATCGACTCACAAGGGTCCTATTTTGAGGAATATTAGCTTAAGATATGTAAAAGTGTAATAAATTGTTTTTCCTGAGCTTAGTACACTTATTTTCCGGACGAACCCTGTATATATATATATATATATATATACATATATATATATATATATATATATATATATATATATATATATATATATATATATATATATACACATTCAAACACGAAATCCCGCCAAACGGCGAATAAATACTCATATATACAGAAACAGATATAAGGAAAAGGGATAGGAACACATATAAAGGACGAACACAATAAAGGTGGGGAAGGCGGAATCGAGCGGATCACAAGAGTAAAAATATTTCCTTGACCGGGACTCGAACCTCGGATCTTTCCACTTGCCGGGCGGATGCTCTTAACCACTTGAGCTATCGAGGAAACGTAATTTACCCTGACCTTTATTGTGTTCGTCCTTTATATGTGTTCCTATCCCTTTTCCTTATATCTGTTTCTGTATATATGAGTATATATATATATATACATGCACATATATACATATACATACGGGTTCAATCAGTATATATATATATATATATATATATATATATATATATATATATATATATAAACACTTATGTAGATATTCTGAAGCTTAGAAACACAAAGAAAGGGCATTTAAATATGTATTTTTGACGTTTCGACGGCTCGACCGTCGTCATTAGCATCACGATGACGACGGTCGTGCCGTCGAAACGTCAAAACTATATATTTGAGTGTCTTTTCTTTGTGTTTCTATGCTTAAGAATATATATATAATATCCACACATTATAGTAAGCAGGGGGTAATATTATTAAGGTGTCCCAGTTCCTTGATACTGGAGTAAGTTTTGGGATTATATATATATATATGTATATATATATATATATATATATATATATATATATATATATATATATATATATTTATAAGATAGCCAAACTCTGTACAACATGAACTACCGCAACCAACATATTTATATGTATATATATATATATATATATATATGTATACATATATTTATAAATGTATACTCATTTACTTAGAAATATATATAAGGAAAACGGATAGGAACACATAAAGAGGACGAACACATGATAGGTGGGTAAGGCGGAATCAAGCAGATCACAAGAGTAAAAATATTTCCTATATATATATATATATATGGATATATATATACACAATATATACATACATATATATATATATATATATATATATAACGATATTCCTAGCAAGATAACCTATACAAGTATGTTGTAATTCTATGCTAATATCAACATACACCAAATTAAGGAAAAAAAAACGATCTCAGGCGATAATGAGACTGAATTTCCAACCTTGCCTTCCCGACAGACTCCAGGCTAATTTTCCAGTCAATCTTAAACACTCCCCAAAGGTCATTAAAATGATTACCATGGCATTATTACTACAATGGTCATTATCAACCCTTATAATGAGGCGAATAATTTGGTAGGTAATTATTACGACTTTTTGGAGTTGAAAACTCCTTTCTATGAAGAAAAAATGCGACCATATTTAGGTCGTCGCGTTCAGTTTCGGAATTATAAAGTAATTGGAGCCATAGTCTTAGCCCTCTGGGTGTTAAGAAAGACCCCGTGACGATAAACTATGACCTCAGGGTGTATAAATTATCCCAGGGCCCTATTACACCGATGGGGAAAAAGTAATTTTCCACAGGAATAATGAGAGAAATTACGTTTTATAACAACATGTCGGAAATATATGTACCGAACTAACCAACATGGCGTCCTTCGAGATAAAAGTTCGATTTATAAAGTCTGATATATTTATCTCAGTTATAATTGTAGATTAAGGTGTAACAATTAATTTTATAAATGTAAGAACTCTTTTTTAAGATGCCTAATTGCTTTTTTGCTCTGTGCATTGTGCAGAATCAGCTCAGTTGTAAAAAATGTAATGAGTGGTTTTCGTCTTATGAGCTGACTTAGTTGAGTTATATGGAATATGCCGTATTTAAAATAGTTCCGAGGACAAATTCAATTTGGTATAGTCATGTTAAAAAACAATTGGTATGGCTGTAGGGCGGGTGCGGCAGCGTTGCCACGCCGTGCTTGGCCAAGAAGTCCGACACGACAAGCGCGGTGTGAGACGGCGCATTGTCGTGATGCAGCCGCCAGATGTTTTTGATCGCTGGCCGGACGCGGGCGACTCGTTTTCGAAGCCTGTCGAGCACTTGGACGTAAAATGCAGCATTTACAGTTTGTCGTTCAGGTACAAATTCGTAGTGGACGACTCCCCTTTTGTCAAAAAAGACAATGAGCATCGCCTTGATCCGAGATTTGCTCATGCGAGCTTTCTTTTGACGGGGTGATGATGGGGTGTGCCACTCCGCACTTTGTCTCTTCGACTCCGGGTCGTACTCAAAGATCCACGTCTCGTCACCCGAAACAACGTTCTCTAAAAAATGTGGATCCTTTTTGCAGTGATCCGCAAGTTGTGTCGCGATTTCCAAACGATTGAGTCTTTGATCATCACTGAGCACTTTCGGCACCAACTTTGCACACATTTTTCGCATCTGTAATTGCTCTCTAATAATCTCGTGCACTATTGTTTTTGGCACATTACACTGCTCTGCTATCATCCGAACACTAAGACGACGATCAGAGTGCAGTACATGGCGAACTTTTCGCACATTTTCGTCGGTGAGTGTCGTTGATGGGCGTCCAGGCCGTGGTTCGTCGTCGACCTCTTCTCTGCCCTCCACGAACATCTTGTGCCACCGAAAGATCATGTTTCTGGACATGGCTGACTCCCCGTAAGCCTGGTTAATCATACCGACAGTTCCAGTAGACGATTTCCCAAGCTTTACCGCAAATTTGATGGAATAACGCTGCTCCAAAAACTTCGGCATCGCGTTCCGTGACGTGGGTCGAGCGTGGAGGTTCGCGTTAACAGAGCTCCTCACTACACCACAGCTCAGAGCCGACTGCCTTTTTCAGCGTCGCTTGCCAACATACCCCCCTCCAATCGCAGCCCGTCAGAGTGGTGC
Organism: Hetaerina americana; assembly: GCF_022747635.1. Lineage (NCBI taxonomy): Eukaryota > Metazoa > Arthropoda > Insecta > Odonata > Calopterygidae > Hetaerina > Hetaerina americana. Next base: position 877,936 of record NW_027286304.1, read on the forward strand.
TGGGCGCGCCTGGAGCGGCGGGAAAAAATCAGTACACTTATTTTCCGGACGAACCCTGTATATATATATAAATGTGGGTCGCGGTAGTCCAGGAGCTTTGGAATGCTGACCGGAGGGTCCCGGGTTCGATTCCCGGGAAAGGCACTCTGGGCACCTGCAGCTCCACCCAAGCTGAAGAGATTCTTTCTGGTATCAGGTCTTCCTGGGAAACCATAACCGGCACAGGGAAAGGAACTGGCCCCCCTACCCTCTTGTGAGAATTTTCAAACGATGTACTATATTTTGCTTATAGTACTGGGTGATCTCTACCACCACCCTTCGGGTTGATTACTAATATATATATATATATATATATATAGATATACACACACAATGTCCTGGTATTACATCCTAAATACATCTATCTGAAAAAGAAAAAAGTTCTATTTCCTAACATCATTTGCCTAAGACAAGACTACCACTTCCTTAATCCTATGAACATAATTTAAGATAAAAATCTTCGACTTTTGTCTTGAAGAAATTCCTGCAACAACTAATACTTCGGCTTAACACTAGAATGCTATCCTATGTCTATACTATATTCTAAGACAATACAAAACCGTTGGAAAATTGGAATTTTTAATTTTTCTTAATCACGGAATCCCAACGCATCGGACAGTGAATCAATTGACCGTTTTAAATGTAAAATTCTCAGGAAATCGCTTAAGAATACGTCCCATAGACTTACGAGGGGTAATAAGAAAGGAGGGTGTTTTGGAATCGGTTTCAAATATATTAATGGTTTCGCAATAGCCTCAGATTCCAGTTTGCCCGCGCGAATTGTTTCTCAGTGGAAAAGAGCGTTGTATTGTCATATTTGCAAATGATTATTATTGGCTGGCCAGTCTGCTGCTGCCATTTTAAAAAAAACACGTCAAACTCTACGCCGGATTTGTTTTAGAGTCTGTATATATACTGAGAAGCATTGAATATAGCCTCATTTTCCAGAAAATTGGTGAAAAAACTATGGTTCCGTGTTACTTTCAACTGCTTCCACGTTCCCTGAAGAGAGAGAGAGAAACCTGACAGGAAGGAAGTATTGGGAAGACGTGGAGAAACGTCTTAAAGAGTGTTTAAACGTTCCTTAGAGGGAATCCCCCGTCTAAAGGAGTTTGGGTGTCTTCAGGTGCATGGCAGTTACGTCAAAGCTATTGTAGTAATGGTTTTTACGTGTTTTGCTGCGGTAAAAGTTATGAATTAAGTGAGAAATACACTGACGGCTGTTTCTAAAACACATAAGGCGTTTAAGACTAAATATGTAAACAAAATAATGGTTTTTAATTACCTCTTAAGTTCGCGTACTTATTTAACAGACCCTGTTGCGAGTCAGAAACAAAAGACGCTAGCAAATTCTCTCTTTTGCGATCGTGATGATATCTCATGGCCTCCCAGAGGAATGGGGTTGGACGAAACAAGAGTTGGTAACGGTCTTTTTCGATGTGGTTTTTTGTCTGAGTCAATTGTTGGGTCAATTGTTGATGACCATTCGATAGTTCGTTCTTTTAGCTAGATTCGGTCTAAATTTGAACGAAATCGGACGAGTGGTTGTGGTTTTATGAAGGTTTTTGTGTGAGAGCGTTACGAGGCCGAGGCAGTTGCCTGTTCCAATCGAGATATGAGTGTCGATGGTGGGTGGGGAGTGGTGGGGGAAGGGGGGTGGGAGTTAAATGCTGTCCTCCCTCCCTTCCCCTTCCTCCTCCTCCCCCTCTCCCCCCACTTTCCCCCCACCCACTCGCTTCCTAAACATACCGAGGGCTTTTTGACCTCACGCGCGCTTTAGTCTTCCTTTGACGTCTGCGCGGGTTGACTTACCCGCCATCGCCCGGCTGCTTTGCCTTTTGCCGAGACACGGGACTCGCCAAGCCGCGGGTGACAGTTCGTTGACTGGTTGTTGACAGTTCGTTGACAGCTCGCTGACAACTAGTTGACAGTCCGTCTAGGTTTAAGAGACAGTTCCGAAGGCAGGTGCGTTTGACTTATCGATAGATTGCTTGTTGACAGTTCGTCGCATGTTTGTCAACTGTTCTTCGACTGTTTGTCGACTGTTCGTGAACTGTTCGTCAACTGTTCGTCGACAGTTCGTTGGCATTTCATTGACAGTTCATCATAGTTCAAGTGACGGTTCCGAAGACTTCGTTTGACTTATCGATAGACTGTTTGCTGACTGTTCGTCGACAGTTCGCTAACTGTTCGACGACTGTTCGACAAGTGTTCGTTAACTGTTCAGCGACTGTTCGAAAAGTGTTCGTCAACTGTTCGATAAGTGTTCGACAAGTGTTCGTCAACTGTTCGAAAGCTGTTCATCAACTGTTCGTCAACTATTCGTCGACTTTTCGTCCACTGTTCATCAGCTGTTCGTCAACTGTTTTCTGAGTGTTCGTCGACTGTTCGACAACTGTTCGTCAACTGTTCGTCGACTTTTCGCCAACTGTTCTTCAACTCTTCGTCAACTGTTCGCCAACTGTTTCTCAACTGTTCGACAACTGTTCGACAACTGTTCGACAACTGTTCGACAACTGTTTGTCAACTGTTCGACAACTGACCGTCAACTGTTCGCCAACTGTTCGACAAGTGTTCGACAAGTGCTCGTCAACTGATCGTCAACTGTTCGACAACTGTTCGTCAATTGTTCAGTGACTGTTCGCCAACTGTTCGTCCACTGTTCGTCCACTGTTCGTCCACTGTTCGTCCACTGTTCGTCCACTGTTCATCAACTGTTCGACAACTGTTCGACAACTGTTCGACAACTGTTCATCAACCGTTCGTCGATTGTTTGTTGACAGTTAATTGACGGTCCCAGAAACGGTTTCGGAGACGGTTCGACAGACTGTTCCAAAGACTGTTCGAGAGATTGTTCGAGGAACAGTCGTTTCATTTCTCCAAGTGTCGTGTTTGCGGTTTTATTCTAACACTGTGGGGAAAATGTCCTCTCTCTCTCTCTCTGTCTTTGATAACATCCCCGTAGTTACTGCTTTATCGCTTTCGCGTGTGACAGTTCGCTTATGAGTGACAGTTCGGAGGAGAACACTCGTGACAGTTCGGGAGAAGTATCATTAGAAATGTCATCGGAGAACTGTTCGTTTTTTTATCTTAATTCTGTTTCCGGATGAAAAAACAACCATTTTTTTTCGTAAAACACGCGTGACTTGTGGCAAAAGTTTTAAAAAGTTGGTTTTATTTTTTAAAAAACAACCATTTTTTTAGCTCTAAACAGTGTTGACAGTCATAAAAACATTCGGGACTCTTCTAAAAGTGCCTTCAGACTCTCGTTTCTCCATGAAAAACAGTTTTTTCTAGTCCTAATTTGGTTCGCGTGGGTAAAATAGACATTTCTTTCCGTTAGAACAGTCGTCGACATTTCTAAAACTATCTCGACATGTCGCACAGACTGTTCCTTTCGTCGCAGACCCTCCCAAGACTTGTTTAAACTCTAAATACGTCAGGAAACAGAAAACTAGCAACATTCAAATACGTATTCTGACATCTGTTCCGTCCAACAGTGAATGTCAACAGCGTTTAGGATTGTTTGAACAGTGTGTTTTAGTAGTTCAAACAGTCCTCAACAGGGGTGCTGTGCTTCGTTACCGAAGAAAACCTTTTCTAACGAAAACGGCGGAAGGATATCAAACGACAGCAACAATAGGCGGATATATTAAACAACAATAAACATCGCGGATGAATACACGCTCCGCACACAAGGAAATAGTTCCCGTCTAAATTTGTTTACCAACGTTCTCCGACGCGACGTTGCAACGTTTGCATCAGGACGTGGGGGAAATTAGGCAACGTCGCCCTTCTGTGTTTTTTTCTTCCTGTTTTCCCTGTGAGTTTCAGATCAAATCGTGTCCTTAGCAACAAGGAGTGTGATTAAATAAATGAATGTCGGTTGACGGTAGTTTTTCCATTGTAGCGAATTTGTTATTACCTCAACAATGAATTTTTTTAGTTCAAAGGTTTGAGGAAGTGATTACCCTACGTATAGTACTACTGATATACTGTTAAATACTCTATTTCATGAGTTTTCTTAAGGTTTTTTAGTCGCGTATTGTGACCAGGATAGGTTTTTGAGTTTTCAGTCGAAATTTGCGTAAATAGAGACGATTTCCCCATTATTGTTCACTTAAAACCGTGTTAGGTTCATCAAAAGTGCCTTCGCAGCTCTGCAGAACAATTTATTCAACCTTAATTAAACAAATTCGGCCATTGTTGAACGCCCTGACGACCGACAAACGCGGTCGCCGGGCAACCGTTCCGTCGCGTGGCAACGGGAGGCCGTGTCAACAAAACTGCATCAGCGCATGAATTCGTCGACGGTTTTTTGAAAATGTTTTATTATTTACAAACTCACTGCCAATTAAATCTTTGACTACAATCGTTGTAGGGACGTTTCTCGTTGTTATAATAGGGAATAGAATTCGTTTGTAATCCCCGAAATATCCGGAAATATAAGAGTTATAAACAGTTGTGACTTGACGACCGACGTCTTGGTGACGGCCGCCCAGGTCCCTACGGTTTCTAAGCAACCGTCGCCCAGCAACTGCGCCGATGATTCATTTTTTTAATCGACATAGTCGTATTAAATGACGGTTTTAATGGGAAATTAGTTCTTTTCATACGTTTTATTCTACATATACATATTTATCGTTGGACATTGACGAATATACAAAGACTTCCATCTATTTATCGACGTATTCAAGAGTAGATTCGGTTGATTTTCAAATATTTTCACGAATTTAAAACCGGTTTTTACGAACCGGTTAATATTCCAATAGGCTCACTTGTTCCAGTTGTTATGCTGTTTAGTTTTTTCATGGGAAATTATTTTAACCTCCCGTAAAGCTGCAAAAAGGGTGGTCTAATTATTATAACCTAATTATGAATGAAACTGAAAGTAATTAGGTAGGTCTAATTAGAAAATTTTTTGAGACTGATAAGAATTCTTATATTTTTGAAAAATATTAAAAGTTGGTGAGATAAATCTTAAAGGAATAATAACTTCCACATTTGCAGGGAGTTCTTAATGTTTATCTAAGAATGAGACGTTTTTCTTGTGCAACAATCAAATTTCCGTCGATTTTTTAAAATCTTTTTGTGGTAATATAATATTTTTTTTTGGACATTCTGATCGATTAAAATATTTTTTAAAACTAGTTCTAGACTTTCTTATGCATAATCGGTCGTTTAATTAAAAATACAATCGTTTTGACGTGATCTAAGGCAATTTTTCCATCCACTAAACCGATAATTTTGTTTATTTCAGGGTATAAAAACGTCTAATCACTGAAAAACGAGTCAAATCTGCATAAAAACGGCAAAAATTTAATTTTTTTAGTTCAGTAACAATCGTATCCGACACATGATTTAAAAAATTCACTTATAAAAATTGAAAATCAACCCACCATACCAATATTGTCAAAATAAAACCTTATTATCGACTAAATGACGCTGCTCAAGTTAAAATCAACGCATTTAAAACAATGGAAAACATTTAAACAATCAAATATATTATAAAAGTCATTGTTTCGAAACGGTTCCCATGGCGAATTTGTTTATATTTTGAAATATTGTCGTTTTTAAGACGTAGTGCACGTCATAAGTCAAGATTAATTAGTTTAATTAAGATTTAAACTGAAAAAAAGTACATTTACGAACAATTCGGGACATAGAGGACGATATCACAGCGTTAAATATTGTTTCCCCGGTCTCAATAATGTTTGAAAATCGGTTTCCACGGCTTTGTTTACGAATTTACGTCAATTGTTATTGTTTTTGTCCGAAATAAATGAAATGCGCAATTAGTTAAGCGTATTTTTGGAGGAAAACGTATTGTTTACATTTGGTTGCCAAGGACTTGTTTGTTTTGGTTACCGATATGGAAATGGTATAAACAGTCCCGCTGTCAATATATCAACATAAAATTGGTTTTCCGTGTGTCTTCTCAGGTTGTTATTGTATAAATAAATCAATGGTCATATTGTTTATCACCAAAACAACTTATTTACGCCGAAATTTTGAGGAATAGTGTTGATTTTACGGTATGTTTTTGGTTGCTATGGTGTTGTTTGTTTTGGTTACACGTAAATAAATGGCCGATGTAGTCGATTTGAACGTTTAATATACGCGATTTTCGTCCTAATACATGTTTAAGTAATATTACCGCGCTGGTACTGGATGTAAAATTTGAATTAAGGTTTAATACTGCTAGTATAGCGTCTGGTACTCAATTTTTTAATGTGTATTGACAGTTTTTTATGGGTTTTAAGTGAGAAAATTTGGGTTATGGACAGGTTTATTCGATTTTCAAAGGAATAATACAACGTATGACGTGTGTAATGTGTACAAAATCCATATTTTAAGTTAGCTGAAGAGAATTTGCGAAGACTTTCTGAAAAAAAGTCATTTTTCATCACAAAAACTTCCCCGACCATAAAAAACTAGCCGTTTTCCGATCGCAGTGTGCATAAAAAGCGATCAATTTATTCCTCACCCCACCCACCATCAATTATTTCAATAAGAAAAGAAGAATTCGACGCATAATCCAGAAACAGGGCGTGGCCGATTATCATTTCCCCTCGGAATATTTCAGTGGTGACGTGATTTTCAACAAGATGGCCGCCAAGCGCAACGAGTGTGTTTCCCAACGACGATGTTTTTGTTTATTCCCGACAATGTTGCATTGTTGAGCGGCCCTCAGTGTTGAAAGGAATGCAAAATTGGCCTAAGTTTACTCAACAATACCTCCCTCGTCGTTAGTCGGTGCAGTTGTTCGCCGTTACCTTGGTGATCGTGTGAATTCTTGTTTATCGATGTGTTGGGTGACAACAATTGGATTTGAGTGTTGAATTCCATAGCAACGGACGGGATTTTTCTAACGGTAAGTCTTAAAAATAATTATTTTTTTAATATTAATTCTAATTCACATCATTTGTATCGCTAATTCACATTAAGAAATGTCTTTCATAGGGTTTTACGGAATCCTACAGACACTAAAACCTTTTCTATCCCCAAAATTTGAATTTTAAACAGTATTTCTTCTAGTTACTAAGCTATAAGTTACGTGAAAACAATTGTTTATTCGAATTTACTGTTCGCGTCAGCACAATTACATTAATTATAACTTAAAACGAGAGGAAATCTCACCATATGGACAAGAAACAGAGTTAAATGCTAACTTACCAATATTACTTCAAAATGAGGAGTTCATTTATAAAATATTACGTTAAAATACGTACTGTATACAATGAAAAAAAGTCAAATACTTAAATAATAGACGGACAAATTTAATGTTTACAAATAAATACCTCAGCAACGCCGCATTTATCGAAATTAAATCTGGCAACGCCCTAGGTCACCATGACAACCGAAAATTCTGTTTGCTATTTTCGTTGTGTCTTTGTTTATTTATAAAGATGACGGTTTGAGTGTTTCTAATGCTGTTTCTCCTGCTTATGACGTCGTTTTTTTATAATTTTATTGGTTTATAGTTATTTTCGGATGGATTAATTAGATATTAAATTAATTAATGTTTAACATAATGTGAGGAGTTCATTGTTGTGTTTTAATTGTTGTTAATCGTGAATTAAACAGCTGATTCACAAGCGTACGTGTTCGCTTTGGTTATGTGCGTCCTGTAAATACGTTACAAAGGTGAAATATTGAACATAAATGTTGATTTCCAAGTATTTTAATCTTTTTTCCCTCTAATTCACGAAAAAACGAGTGTATAAGTGAATACTCAAAAGCGTTGCTACGCGGTAACCATGGAAGTTTGTTGGCATTGTCGTCGTAACCAATCAAGAATGCAGTTTATCGAAATATGTTTGATTTTTGCGAAGTTCAATATTTGAATATATCGGTAAATATTTACGAAAATGTGAATTTTAAATGGTCGACTATACGCTATTTCATCATGGAAGCGTGAAGTTACTAGTAGATGAAATTGTTCCGAGATAAACTTGGCGATATCTTTTTTAATTTAACAGATACGAGGAAAAAAGTAACTACCAAAGTTATAGTAAATTGTATTCCCTTTCCAATGATACAAATTTCATACTTGTACGTTAAATAATAACGAAACCAGAGACAGTTATTTGTCACGTTGCACGGCTAATTTGCATTTTCATGCCTATAGAAACGGATTTTAATCCGGTTAAAATAAACAGTTGAAAATTGAAACCATTTTCTAAAGTTAAAAATAGTATTTCCTGTATTTTACAAAAAAAGGATTTTGCTCAGGGCATGTAAAAAAATCAGTTCATTTTTATTATTATAAACAAAAAAACTACAATGGGTACAAAAATTGCAAATCAATTCGTTAATTAAAAAGAATGCAAGAAATATATATATACCTTTGGCAAAAGATTCGTGCGCGAAATATAAATCGCAAATGAACGAAACCTTGACAACGGATGTAAACGTAGTCATGACGACAGCGAAGGGATTCACATTATTGTTTATAAAATAACAAAAATGAATATATACACAAATATAATATAAATGTAATATATTTTTGTATATATATATTCATTTTTTATATATATTACCATGCATATATAATACGTATATATGTATATTTATAACAATATACATATTTTATATATATATATACAAATTATATATATATATATATATATATTTACATGCTTATATACAAATTTTATATATATATATATATATATATATATATATATATATATATATATATCGTGGCTTCGTCGTGTACTAAGATTATATTAACTATTTTTCGACAAAATACTAAAGATAAAAGGTAATTATTAATTTATTTCTTGTCCAAATCAATTATAAATATTAATATACATTGAAAACAAATTTTAAAATACAACATGGTTCCAAATAAACGATTTTTTAAAAAAATTCAACTGCCATTTTGACCTACTTTTAACAATGCCACCAAACTATATTTTATGTATAAATATAAAGAAAAGTTTATTTTTTAAGACAGTGTAACTTTCAACTTCGTACCTACTCTCATTACTGAGTAATTAATTAAAAAACTTTATAAATTGAACACAGCTTTTGACGCCATTTTTGTTCAATGATGTGTATATTGGGAGATGGACGGAAATAGATGGAAAATAGTCGTCTATTTACGTCGGAGGGACATCTTAAAAGGAGTCTCTTAAGAGGTTAGAGATGACAGTAACGGTATATTTCGCCAATGGGCGTGGTTTTTCCTTTTTAAGCGTCATTAGCGCGCTAATTGATGGAATGTCTTCTTCCAAGATATACATTCTTGGCACATATTCGTCACTGGTACCTCAAAATGGCTTATACCACCTCCAATGGAACCTATCCAGGAAATACACGCTTTAAAAATAGTTATAAAATAGTTTAAAAAGTTTCTGAAACATGTCAGACAGTAATAAAACCATTTAATTTTGTATTATCCAGCAAACAGACAAAATTCGACGTAATAAACAAAATGGCGACCTTAGCAACGAGGTCCTTTTTATTAATTTTCGTGTTTAATATGACTAATTGATATAGTTTTAATTGTTTTTCCTTAAAATCGCAAGCAATAGTTCAATTTAGACGACGGTTTCGGTTTTAAAATAAGAATTAAGTTGAATTTTTGAAGAATTCCAATGAAAGTAGTCATCGCATTACAACAGTCAACTGTTTATCAATTTACGCATTGGAAAAAATGGCGTATTTTGTAATTTTTAATAATTTTTTAAAATGGATATTCCTGTTTTTACGTATTTATATGTATTAACATAAATTTATTTTTGAAGGATATAATTTTTAAATGTTTTTTAAATATTTTTTTATTACTTTAAAAATTATTTTTTTTAAAGATTTTTTTATTATAAATTTAGATAATAGCTTGATATTTTTTATGTGATTTATAAAATTTAATATTACTAAATTAAAGTGATTATTTTAATAAATTTAAATAAGTTACGTGTTGAAAAATACAGGATCTATATTTTGATAATGTCGGCTGTCGGTTTCAAGAAGTTTTTTTTTAATTGAATGTACTGATAAAGGTATTATTTTAAATATAAAAATCATTTTTTTAAGTTTTTCCCCTCCTTTCTTTTAATTGTTTCATTTTTTATATGAATTTTTCAAAAACTAAATTTTTTATTATTTTTTTTACGAAATAAAATTAATAAAAATATATATTTCAAGCGGTATTGGCGTTGAAATAATCCGTAATTTCGTCTTGAGACCGCCATCATGAATTAATCGCTTAAAAAACTTTGAAAACTCTGATATTTTAACTTCAGATATCTATATATAGCCAATAAACAGCTGCTGTCAGTATATTTCTGTCTTCATTTCTTATAAAAACTTTAATACCGCCTCAATTTACCGTAAAAAACTTATGATACATTGATTCGTTCCTCCGTGAAATCCTCAATTTCCTTTTTCGCCGAAAAACACGATAAAAAATATAAAGAACAACATAAATTATAAGATAACTGGCAAAACCATACGCACAGCACGACGATACGCCAAAGTACAAAGATGGCGGCTCCTCATTAGAGTTGCCATGGCAACTATCGCTTAGCCTAGCGGGCGGGTGGTTTATATTGTCAACAGTTTAGGAAATTATAAACATTTTCGTTTTTCGAATATTTTCGAAAGTGTCAAAACCCGAGGGGACTTTTTTCATTACGTACAATTTCATTTGTCAATTGTTTCGTGATAATTATTTTAAATTTTTCTCGTCACGTATATATTAATTCATTTACTTATCAAATTCAAATCGTCTCTGATGTCGTTACGGTAACCGTCGGCCGTGGACACGAATACAAAACAGACCAGGGAGACGGACCTATTATCTCCGTATAATCACCCCTTTCCAGATATACCAGAGTAATTATCTCACCATGGAAACCAGTTTTACCCCGTAAAAAAGATCACGCGAAAGTTTTAAAAAATATTTTTTTTTCGCTTTTTTACTCAAAAAACACGATTGGACATAAATAAAAAACAAAAATAAACGCGTTTTGGTAAAAAAAACGAATTTTCCTAAAAAAAATAGAGCTTCGCTCTCCGCTACGTCCGAAAAAAAAAACCATTTCTTTTTCGTGTTTTTATTATTATTCTCATTCACGCATTTCGGTCGTGTTTTGTTTTCAGAGTAAATTACGAAATTGTATTCCTCATTATTTTCTTTAATTATATATGAAAAAAGGACCAATATTAAGTTTTAAGGAAAAATGAAAATGATTTTTTTTCGTGAAAAGATCTCCTAGGCTGAAAATTGAAAGCGTATTTTTTTAAGAAGGAGACCTTTCTTGGGAAAAGGCAGCCCGGTAATTACGATAGGGCTTCGTCTATTTTCTATTTATTCCCTCTTAGATCCATTCTTAATCACATATATACGAAATAAATGGGTCACTATACATATATATATATATATATATATACTATAGTTTCTGCCCCTCCTTTACCACCTCTTACCACCTTTATCAAGGAAGAGAGGGACAGAAACTATATATATATATATATATATATATATATATATATATATATATATAATGTATAACACTTAGCACTAGTGGACACAGACAAAAAAACAGAAACACACAAAAAGGAAACTCACTATTTTTCGAATTTTCGGTGGTCGTTACCACCTTTATCAAGGAAGAGAGGGACAGAAACTATATATATATATATATATATATATATATATATATATATATATATATATATATATATATATATATGCACACATAGACAAACAAACTTTATTGCACCACATATCGAATGGTAGTCTCAAAACTCAACGTAGTTATCAATTCCCTTTTTAACCGAATTAGCGTCATTTAGAAAGGTCTTTAGCAATCAAACCCATTCGCGAATATAAAACATATATTCAATTAAAAAGATTCATCTAAGTCTAAACGCCTTAAAAAAACCCAACAATGACATCGCGTTAAAATATATAGATATATATATATATATAAAATAAATCAAAAAATCCTGATATCCAATCTCTTCCACAGAGAGAGAGCATGGAACACGAAATACACACAGAAGAACACACATTTATTCCTTCCCAGTTCGTATCGTTAATATGAAATCAATTCCATGTCCTTTTCCAAACATTCCCTGACCTCTCCATGACCCCACCTTGTCTCGGAAGAACACGGCAGTGGGACACGGAACACGCGAACACCTTATTGAAAAGCGTCGAGGAATAAGGAAGAGGGGGTATCACTCCGACACCCACGACACCTCTGCCCGGACACCCCTCAGCTCATGGCTACGAGAAATGGCCCTCTCTCTAGTCTCACATTCAAAACCCACCCTCACCAACACAGCCACCCCCCGCCCACCACCACCGACTCCATGACGACGGGACGTCTTTACCCATCGACCAGCGAACGGAGGAATGGTTGAATGGATGGATAAATGGCCGACTCATTCAGTTTCTCGCTCGCTCCACGCCAATCGGAGGGTTACTGGACGACACGGAGCGTGACTTGACGAATGTGTGAGTCCGTGGAGAACACGAGACCACGTCACGCTTCGTGAGGCACTAACAGGGGCCCTCACTTCACGCCTTATGCACGGGAATACATACATAAAAATATAAATATAAATATATATATATATATATATATATATATACTCATATATACAGAAACAGATATAAGGAAAAGGGATAGGAACATACATAAAGGACGAACACAATAGAGGTGGGGAAGGCGGAATCGAACGGATCACAAGAGTAAAAAAATTTCCTCAACCGGGACTCGAACCTCGGATCTTTCCACTTGCCGGGCGGATGCTCTTAACCACTTGAGCTATCGAGGAAACGTAATTTACCCTGAGATCCGTGGGTCTTATATGTCGCCAAGCGCCCCGATTCTTTAGCCAAGAGATGGCGTCAAGGGGCTGTTTCACCCACCAAAGGAGAAATAGACAATACACAAGAGGAAAGGACAGTGGTTAGAATTCATACAACATCATACAGGAAAAGAACAGTGCGTTTCGTGGCACGCATAGCCAGAAGAAAGAGATGAGCCACATTGGCTCGCAAGTGAGCCCGGTAAGTGGAAAGATCCGAGGTTCGAGTCCCGGTCAAGGAAATATTTTTACTCTTGTGATCCGTTCGATTCCGCCTTCCTCACCTCTATTGTGTTCGTCCTTTATGTATGTTCCTATCCCTTTTCCTTATATCTGTTTCTGTATATATGAGTATTTATTCGCCGATTGGCGGGATTTCGTGTTTGAATGTATATATATATATAAACACAGTAATCAACCCGAATGCTTCACGCCCTTCTGGCCGGGAATGCATATATATATATATATATATATATATATATATATATATATATATATATATAAGATTTCGTCCAAGTAATACAGAAGTGTTGATTTTAAAAATTGGGACATTTTCAAACAATTTACCGATTACCACAAAACAAGAAAACTCACAATTTACTTCTTAATAATTTCAAGGGAATTTAGCCCCGTCTTCCTCGGAAGTAACGTTACGTTAGTAACATATTTGGGTTCAAATAGCTTTCGAGGCGATCATGGAATAAATACCTTATCTCCCTCCCAACAAAACACTAAAATCCAGCATCCTACTCTACATCCTAGTCCCTCTTCATCTCTGAGTACTTCCTTCATCCATTCATACATCCCCTATCTAAGATACATCCCCATCTATCACCTATTCCTATCCCTACTTACTCCTAATGCCATTAACATTCTCCCCTCTCTATTTATTATACAGTCTTCTTCTTCAACATCCATTCACTCTTAATGCCGATCAATCAATCCAATCCCTTCCAATCAACATGTATCTTCTCCTTGCCTCTTCCTCCTCCTTAGTAATAATAATATCTCCAAAACAAACCCCTCCCTCTCTCTCCCCTCGCCCCTCTTAACCATAGATACCTAGTGCTATACTATACTTCCTCATTCCTCCTTTCGGTCCATTCTGTCCATCATTCTCTCCTCTCCTCACAAACACATCAATATATATATATATATATATATATATATATATATATACATATTTATGTATATATCAATTGATGAGCCTCCAGTCTACGTCTATCGTCCTGCTTCAATGACCACGTTTCCATAGCCACACACATAACTACGCTAAACATATCAAAGTTTCCCAACGAGTCTTTTCTTAAAACATCCTTATAATCGACGTCCCTCTCATCTTAACTCCCTCCTTCTCCTTCTTCTCCGTGAAAGCCTTTTTGCCTAATATGACGCAATTCTTCTCCTTACGTAGCTACTGCTTACTTTGATACCATCTTTGGTCCGAATAACACTTCCAGAGATACGTATAAAATGTTCTACCTGCTCTAGTTAAATTGTCCTCCTATTTCAATGTTTAGCTGAAGCCTTTCTCTCTCTTGGAAAATCGCATTACCTTTGTTTTATTAATATATTGATTCTCATCCCTAATATCTGTCGCCCTGAATTTCCAAATCATATATATATATATATATATATATACATATATATATATATATATATATATATATATATATATATATATATATATATACATATATATATATATATATATATATATACATATATATATATATATATATATATATATATGTGTATATAAAGAAAAAAAAATCATTTCTTCACCCGCAAAACGGAAAAAGATGCGTCCAGGCCGTTGGAAGCGCATCGGAAGCGCGTAATCGACCCCCGATGACGTTGCAGTTGCCATGGATACTACCGGTGACGCAACCACACCCGTGTCTCCTAACAATAGATCCTCGGAGATCATCGGTAAAACGTGTAGAAATTGATTTGAAAGAAATATTTTCCATGTCCCTCTGACTTTAAAAAAAAATATCCTAAACACGACAAATGTAGCCTTGTACCTGTCGAGAAACAAGTTATTGGAAGGGTTGAAAGATCAGCACGACGGATATCAATGACAATGGCTTTGTTTGGTGTATTTATATGGTTTAAAAGCCAGAAATAGGCTTATATTATTAAATATTATCTTTTAAATGGTCACTCCTACACATATCATTACCATCTTCAATTTTGGTGCCATTACAAGCACGTTCAATTTCTAAAGTTTCCAAATTTATTTCTCAGGCCTTAGAGTAGAAATCAATATGAAATTGAGTTTATAAACCGAGCGCATTCTTTTCACATATGGTTAAATAGTTTTAAACACTGAAAAGAGCAAAGGAGATCGTAAATGGACCCATATCAAGAGTAATGTTTTCAAATATTTCTTGTGATCGACCTAAACCTACCTAATAATCGGTACTAAAGCGTTCTTATTGACAAAATTCCTACCTATAATCATTATATCATTCAAACAGTATCAGATAGACCGATATTATTATAAAAATTTACATTGGATACCTGCCATATTATTCAAAATACCATTTTATGTGTGTGAAGCAATTAAGGGACTAGTATAAGAAAAATGTCTTCTAAGGCTATAAAATCACATTGTGGTCAACTTAAAAAATTAAATGTCTATAAATAAAAGATCTATGAATAAATGACTGAAATATCTAAAGAATCGCACGGTTAGTTTGTGAGAAAATCATAAAAAACTCTATAAATAGAACATAATCAGGACATAACCTTCGAGAATGACTCCATTTCGTTCAGACGACGTGTCTGGAACGGTTGCTGATGCTATATATATATATATATATATATATATATATATATATATATATATATATATATTGTTAGAATCATTTAGTAATCTACGGGTCAAGGTAGGTTTTTGGATGGACAAAGCTCCTAAATAAATATTTTGTGACTCCTAGCAAAACACAAAATCCCACTCTACATCAGGTCCCTCTTCATCTCTTCAGTACTTTCTTCCTCCCTTCATCCCCTATCTAAGACATCCCTATCCTGTTCCTTCCCTCTCCTCGTTTGCCATTAACATTCTCCCCTCTATTACAGTCTTCAACATCCCACTATTGCCGGTCAATACCCCCTTCATCCACTTTTCCTGCCTCCTCCTTAGTAATATCTCCCAACAAACCCCTCTCTTTGCCCACCATACCAAGTACTTCCTCATTTGTTTTCCTTCTTTCGGTCCATTTCACCTTCTCCATTCTTCTCCACACCCACATTATATCTACAATAGCCTCCAGTCTACGTCTATTATCCTACTGCTTCAATGACCACGTTTCCATAGCCACACATAACTGCGCTCCATATCAAAGTTTTCTTACGAGTATTTTCTTAACACCCTTATAATCAACGTCCCTCTCATCCTAACTCCCTCCTCCTCGTCTGTGAAAGCCTCTTTGCCTAATTGCCAATGCTTCTCCTTACGTCCCTACTACTTTGATACCGTGTTGGTCCAAAACACTTCCAGAGATATGTAAACTGTTCTACCTGCTCTAGTTTAATTGCCCTCCTATTTTAATGTTAACCTGAAGCCTTTTTCTTTCTAGGAAATCGCATAACCTTTGTTTTATTAATATTGATTCTCATACCATGCCTGTCGCACTGAATTTCCAATTCACTAAGCAATGCTTGCAGCCCCTCTATTGGCTGACTGGCATTAACTAAAGCTTGGTCATTCTATCAAACCTAAATGAATTTAAATGAATTCCCCGCCCACTTTCATCTTTCATTCATATTTCTCCAGTTCTTTCCATATTACCTCTTCAATCACACAATTGGGGCTTAGTACTGGGTGAACCCTATCATCACCCTTGGGAAACCGACTTTCTGGTTGATTACTGTGTTTATGTTATATATATATGTATATATATATAATACACAGTAACACATAATATAGAAACACAAAAAAAGAGAACACTCACACGTATTTCTATGAAAGCATATATATATATATATATATATATATATATATATATATATATATATATATATATATATATATATATATATATATATATATATATATATATATATATATATATATATATATATATATATATATATATATATATATATATATATATATATATATATATATATATATATATATATATATATATATATATATATATGAGGGTCATCCGGAAAGTAGTACCCGTTCGTGAAATAAAGACACAAAAGTAAATATTAACAAACATAAAAAATTTTATTTGAAAGAGGATACTTTAAACTACTTCTCAACATAATCTCCAAGCAAATTAAGGCATTTGTCATAACGTGTGACAAGTTTCTGTATTCCTGCTGCATAGTCCTTCGCCGCCAGCTCATTGAGATACGCGAGGGACCCATCTTGCACAAATTTTTGCATAATGCAGATGGTGTTTAACAATTTCATGAACAATTGTTCGAGAAACATTGGGAAAATGCTCACAGATGTCATCAATTGTGACGCGCCGATCGTTCCTCACGAATTCGTCAACTGAGCTCACCAGTTGGTCTGTAATGACAGACGGTCTCCCCGAACGCTCATCGTCGTGTGTGTTCCCCCTCCCCATGTTGAAGTTGCGACACCACCGCCGAACAGACGACTCGTCCATTACATTGTCTCCATACACCTCCTTTAATTGGCGATGAATATCACATGGGCGAACGTTTCTTGCATTGAGGAATTTAATCACTGCCCTCACTTCACAACTGGCGGCGTTCTCAATTTTTTTAAACATTGTAAACAATCACAGAAACAACACAGGCAATGCTAGCGTCACGCAACTTGGCTCAGAGAAGGCAGACAAGCCACTGAAGCTATCTGACCTCGTCCAGCGGCTACTCGCGTCGTCAGCACTTCATGCGGCACGAACGGGTACTACTTTCCGGATGACCCTCGTATATAATATATATATATATATATATATATATATATATATATAAAGAATGACATGTTTCTAAGTAAACGAACTCTCACGAGTGGATATAAGTGGATTTCTTAAAGAGATCATTCAAATACGATTCCTTCTTCCTCCTTAATCTTATAATCGTTTAATTTCCTTCCTTTCTCTTCAACCCTTCCCAATTTTCTGGAATTCCCTGAAACGTGACAATGGCAGGAAAATAAACCAATTTCGCCGAAATTCCACGCTAAGGAAAAAGGAAATGACTTGATGTCTGAGATTTCAATCTCATATTATTTTATTAATTATCCATTTTTCGCGGACGAGACGGAATTTCTGAATTCTTTGAGGTTTCGGAGAGAGAGAGACAGATATCGTTTTGCCACATTGAGATCCGATTTAATCTCGTTCAATTCAATAAATGCCTTTAATGGAATTATTATTCGTGATAATACTTTAATTTGGAGTCTTCCTTAATTAGTAATTAAGGGCAAATTATGATTTATTATTAGCGAACCAACAGAATGGCATTATTCGCATTAAAAATGGGAAATCTCATTAATTTCATATCTTATGGTATTCGCCTTTCGAATCATAATGTAGGAGGGCTTCAAAATTTATGCGCCAACTGACGAACCGTCTCAACACTATTTCTTCATAAATAATTTAGTCTTCGATACATGATAGGAAAAAGACGCAAATCTGCGAGAATCGAAATTTTTTAGAGACATACAGGGTTCGTCCGGAAAATAAGTGTACTGAGCTCAGGAAAAAAAATTTATTACACTTTTACATATCTTAAGCTAATATTCCTCAAAATAGGACCCTTGTGAGTCGATACACTTGTTCCAGCGGCGTTCCCATTCCTGGAACGCTCCCGCGAAGGCATCATCGGGAACCTCTCGAAGACACGTCGTCACGGCCTCTTTGACGGCGTCCAAAGTCCCGTATCGCGTTCCTTTCAAACTCCTCTTTATCTTCGGGAACAGGAAGAAGTCCGGTGGTGCCAAGTCCGGGCTGTAGGGCGGGTGTGGCAGCGTTGCCACGCCGTGCTTGGCCAAGAAGTCCGACACGACAAGCGCGGTGTGAGACGGCGCATTGTCGTGATGCAGCCGCCAGATGTTTTTGATCGCTGGCCGGCTTTCCTGTATAAGGAAAGGGAGAATGTTGGATAGGTCGCTTCGTTACATTTACCTATTAAGATGAAATCCCCATTTTTGTTGTGTTGGATGGTTGTTGGATGATTGATAGATGGTTGTTGGATGGTTGTTGGACGGTGGTTGGATAAATGTTGGATGAATGTTGGATGGCTGTTGGATGGCTGTTGGATGGCTGTTGGATGGCTGTTGGATGGTTGTTGGATGGTTGTTTGATGGTTTTTTAATGATTGTTGGATGATTTTTGGATGGGGTTTGGATGGTTGTTGGATGGTTGTTGGATGGTTGTTTGATGGTTGTTGGATGATTATAGGATGGTTGTTGGATGGTTGTTGGATGATTGTCGGATGGTTGTTGGATGGCTGTTAGGTGAAAATTTGATGATTGCTGCACTGTTGTTTGATGGTCGTTGCATGGTTGTTAGATGGTTGTTGGATGGTTGTTGGATGATTGTTGGATGAATCTTTGTTGATTGTTGGATGTTTGTTGTAAAGTCTTGAAAAACGAAGATTTAACAGTGATTGGATGGTTGTTGGATGGTTGTTGGAAGGTTGTTGGATGATTGTTGGAAGGTTGTTGGATGATTGTTGGATGAATCCTTGTTGATTGTAGGATGGTTAATGGATGGTTGTTGGATGGTTGTTGGAAGGTTGTTGGATGATTGTTGGATGAATCCTCGTTGATTGTTGGATGGTTAATGGATGGTTGTTGGATGATTGTTGGATGTTTGTTGGATGTTTGTTGGAGAGTGTTGGAAGGCGAAGTTTTTACAGTGACGAATAACAAGTAAGTTGAGTGTTTAATCGCATGTTATATTTATTTTAAGCTTTTGTATTCGTCTATAATGTTGAGTGAGGTGTAGAAATGTTGCGTAATGTTGGTTAGAAGTTGGTTTAACTTTATTTTGTGGTGTTTCTGTGTTTGGAAACGTATTTTCGTGATCGTTATGGGTATTGATTCAAAGTATACATCTCAAGTTAGTCCTTTGAGGATGTTTTAGGCGTTTTTCTGAAGTCGATTAATATAATATTTGGTATTAAAATCGTATTTATAGCGAAATACAACGTGTTACTCATTATAAAAGTATTGAACTCAATACAGTTCGCAAGTAAGACGGACATATGTTTTCGTGTGTAGTAATGTACCCATGTTCCATCCATGGTCATTGAAACGGCTCGAAAATTCTGCTCTGTTTCCAGGAAACTGTCCTAAACACTCTAAATTGAAACATCTTCACGACATTGGTTTTGCTCTAGTCTGAGCAAAACGCGGCACCCATCTTGCACACAGCTTTCTCATGTCCAAATGTTCAGTTAATACCCGATGTACCGCACTTTTTGAAATGCCTACCATGTCTGCTAGCTCGTGCACTTCCAGTCGTCCATCATCCAGTATAAC
Organism: Hetaerina americana; assembly: GCF_022747635.1. NCBI lineage: Eukaryota > Metazoa > Arthropoda > Insecta > Odonata > Calopterygidae > Hetaerina > Hetaerina americana. The sequence goes on from NW_027286304.1 coordinate 898,286, forward strand.
TTTGTGGATTTTCTTCACCGTTTCTTTGAGTCGTCACCTCATTCAGTCGACCCCAATAGCAATTTTCTCGTCTTCGACAGCTCGTACTTTGGCCTCGTTCGTAAACTCTGCTGTCCAATTGTATTGTATTTTATTGTTGTATAAACGAAGGAGAAGGAGACTCACTTCCAGAAGAGTAGAATAATCTAGTTCAGCTTTGATAAATATTGGTTGGGGGCTTTGAGGTCTTTCAAATTAATAAAAGACGTATTGTATCACATGTAACCTTGACCAATTTCTGTCCATTTTCACAAATTCACTTGGAAACGTTCACTTTTCGATGGACTGCCAAAGAAATACCAAACAACATGGCGTCTCCAAGCTATGAAACATATACTATATAATGCAACAATTTCAGAGCGTAAAAATCATTCGCCTTGACTGGGACTCGAACCCAGATCCCTCAATATCCGGTCGAGTGCTTTAGCCACTTAAGCTACCGAGGCGTCCTTAGCTTAAGTGGCTAAAGCACTCGACCGGATATTGAGGGATCTGGGTTCGAGTCCCAGTCAAGGCGAATGATTTTTACGCTCTGAAATAGTTGCATTAAAATGCACATTAGCGAATGACTCCGTTAAAAGTTACTGTTGCGGCATCTCCCGCAGTTTCTTTGGAATATACTATATAGATTGCGTACTAATTGATACAGTGATATTTTCCACACAAAGATACCGCCATTTCATCTAATTCACGCCAATTCTGAGCACATTATCCAGAGAGCATATTGATATATGTTCGCCGTTGTTTCTGGCAATTAATTCAAACTCAAATCACCCCATTGATCCTATGATCATCACAATCCTCCTCCTTATTATAATTGTTATATTCCTAAATTAGATCTTTGCCCCTTTTTGCGACTTTTTCCTATATATATTCCCGATATAAATTGCATTGAAATGTGATGATAATGATGATTGGGGGGGACATTGTACGTGTCATATCACACTTTGAGGCACACACGAGATGATAATAATAATATGTTTGTTGGAGAAGACAGACAGACAATAAATAAATAATAATAATAATAATAATAAAGCAAAGAAGAAACGAATAGATATAGAAAACTACTACTACTTCAAAATAAATAAGAAGAACCTTTCAATGCAACAATTTCAGAGTGTAAAAATCATTCGCCTTGACTTGGATTCGAACCCAGATCACTCAATATTCAGTCGAGTGCTTTAGCCACTTAAGCTACCGAGGCGTCTTATTAAACTCTGAAATTTTGGGGCTTTTAAAGGAACAAGATGTTGTGACGAAATACCGTACATACAATGTCAAATGTATTCGTAGTCGTGCGCAAGGCGCCACAGTCAAGTCCGAATCCCAAAGAAGAAAGTAAGGTTTCTAAAGATCTAGGTTCGTGTATTAATGAGAAAGGGTATTGTCAAATGCTCTGTCCTTTGTTTTCTAAGGAGTTCACGAAGGATAAAGGCTTAAAGGCTTTTTTCCCAATACCCAATCTTGTTCTGAGTTTACGTAAGCCTTTCCCCGGAATTGATGCGATAACATTTATCGGATACGCAATTTCCCTAAGGCGCTTCAGTTCTCTTAAGTAGGTGTAAGAAATATGTTTTATTTATTGATCAATGTATTCCTTACTTAATGGGTGGATTCAGAATCAAAATAAGGACCGAAACATAGGCTAATGTGTCAATATAGACCCAAGACTACAACGGGAATTACCATAGATTACGGCGAGGAGATGAATTGAGATTGTTTCCATGCTTACCAGTAACATCTACGTATATTAATAATTCATAAGAGACCGCTCGCACCATCTGTCGGATGGTAATGTAAATGATTCGTATTCTGATTGAGGTGTAGAGGGGGGTGGTTGATATAAAAAAAATTGAAGAACGAATAGCGAAACGAAAAAATTGAAATTTTAAAATAATATTTTTTTCCGGGGGGGGGGGATCTTTTAACCGCTTCTGTATTATATTTTTCACTAGGTTCATTAAAAAATGACTCTACTTTCTTAAATTAATTAGTAAATTAGGGTATACTTAGATGATCTTCTGGTTAGTTTGACGTGAAAAATTAAAAAAATGAAAATATCGCTTAAAGATTCCAAATAAGAATGCTGTCCAGAAAGAAAGTTATGTATTCAAGACAAGATTATATATATATATATATACATACATACACACCCACACACACACACACACACATATATATATATATATATTATATATATATATATATATATATATATATATATATTTATATATATATATATATATATATATATACTACCTCGATCAAAAATTTCCCAGAATTTATTCAGAAAATTAAAAATACAAGTTTATTCATCTAAATCTATATTGTCCCCTTCAAAGTAATCCCCATCGACTGCAACACACTTATGCCAGCGCTTGATCCAATCCTCGAAACATTTTTTATATTCGGTTTTCGGTATGTCCATCAGTGCTTCCTGCGATTTTTCCATTACTTCCTCTCGGCTGCTAAAACGCGTTCCCCGTAATGGTTTTTTAACTCGATTGAACAGAAAGAAGTCACAGGGAGCCAAATCAGGTGAATTCGGTGGCTGTTGGATGGTATTTGTTGCATTTTTCGTCAAAAAATTACGAATAATGATAGCACTGTGCGACGGTGCGTTATCATGGTGCAAAATCCACGAGTTTTCTGCCCACATTTCTGGTCTCTTTCGGCGAATTGCTTCACGCAAACGTCTCATAACGCCCAAATAATACTCTTTGTTTACTGTCTGGCCTTCTGGCAAAAATTCATGATGCACTACACCGTTGTAAGCCATGAAAACCGTCAGCATTGCCTTCTTTTTTGACTGAAAACGACGTGGTTTTTTTGGTCTCGGCTCATTTGGTGAACGCCATTCACTTGCCTGATGTCTGGATTGCGTGTCGTACTCATAAACCCACGTCTCGTCTCCAGTAATGATCCTTTTGATGAATGTGGGATCGGATTCAGCCTCGCAAATCATGTCTTTTGCGACGTCAACACGGTCTCTTTTTTGCATGAAATTGAGGTCTTTTGGCACCAACTTTGCTGCTACACGACGGAAACCCAAATCATTAACCACAATGTCTTAGGCGGATCCATAGGCAATGTTCAAGTCCTCCGCTATTTCTCTGATGGTTAATTTGCGGTTATTGACCAACATTTCTTTTACTTTATCAATTTTTTCACCGACTTTCGATGTCGATGGTCTGCCACTGCGTTCATCATCTTCGATTGACTCACGACCACTTCTGAACCGCTCGTGCCACTGGTAAACGACCGTTTTTTTTAGAGAATCGTTGCCGAAACACTTTTCCAACATTTCCAACGTCCGTGCGCCACTAAATCCGTTTTTTACGCAAAATTTAATACAAGTTCGTTGTTGCAAATTTAAATCCATTTCTGCAATTGTAAAAAATCGCCAACACACACAGAGATAGATGTACTCTTGGCTACGTAACTTTTGCAAATGTCAAGTTATGACACTAAGATTTATAGGGAATATCAACAACAGATGTACCAATTTAACAAAAAAAACAGAACTCAAATCGGAACGATGGGAGCGCCACACGGTGGTTATTCCGGGAACGTTTTGATCAAGGTAGTATATATATATATATATATACTACCTATACCAACGATATATATATATATATATATATATATATATATATATCGTTGGACCGCTGATTGGAGGGTCTCGGGTTCGATTCCCAACCAATAAGCCTCTCTGGACACCTGCAGTTCCACCCAAGAATGTGATTTTTCGGATTGTACCAGATCTTCCTGGGAAACCATAACCGGCACAGTGTATTAAGGAACTGGCCCCCCTTATTAATACCACTCTGCTTATTATAATGTGTGAATTTCACACGCCGTAAATACAGGGCTTATAGTACTGGGGGAACTATACCATCACCCATCAACCAAACCGACCTTCCATGGGTGATTACTACTGTGTTTATGGTTTATATATATATATATATTTATATATATATATATGTATATATATATGTATATTTATATTTATATATATATATATATATATATATATTATTTAAGTTTCCAAATCATATAATTTATTCTCCAATACAGTCCCAACATTAAGGCTAACTCACAATTCTCCCAACATTTAACAACTTTCATGTATATTCCGTCATTGACAAACTCTTCTGACTTTTCTCGAATCCACTTGACTTATCGACAGCTGCGCCTTCACCTAATCATCGTCCGAGGTGTAATGATTATTACCCTTTGAGTGGTGCCTCTCTTGAGTTGCTAAGGATATACATAATAAGAATCGCAGAAGGCATAGCAAGGCATCGCAGAAGGGTGAATAAGATAGGAGGGTGTTTTGGGAATTGGTTTCAAATATCTTAATGGTTTCGCAATAGCCTCAAATTCCAGTTGCCCGTGCTAATTGTGTGTGTGTTGAAACAAGCGTAGTATTGTTATCTTTGCAAAAGATTATTATTGGCTGGCCAGGCTGATGCTGCCATTTCAAAAAAACACGACAAACTCGACTCCAATATGGTGTGATATGCAATATATACGCTTTCGATATAAGTGATTCGCCTTTGGTCATTTTTGAATCAAATCTTCAAAAAGACGAGTTTACTGCGATGTTTATGTATCGTCTGTGGGTCAGTGATCTCGGACGTCCGCTGTTCGAGTTTCATCATCAACAATGATTTTTGCCTTTTCCCAGGCTCTCAACCACGAAATTTTACAGCCCATCAGATTAACAGTAGACCTTTCAACGGCATCGTAAACCATAAACAACCTTTAAACGACGTTTTTAATCTCAGTAGGAGTCACTTTTTAATTGTCAAGCTGTTTAAACTCCCAATTGTTGTCACGTATAGCACACAACAATAGAACACGTCTTAAATACTTCATCCGCTTCTCAAAATACTACACTGCATGAATAATGTAACGACCTCAAACCTAAGCATGCGTGTTGAGTTGAGGGGAATGTTACTTCCACATGCCACCAGACCAGAATTGCTTCTGAAGTCAATTTTGATTGCGGTCTACAATCAATGATTTTCATTCTACCGTCTTAAGTATGTTTAAGGAACTGCTGTATATCTTGAAGACGCAAAATCATGTAAAAATGACATCTACAGTATATTGCTTTCTGAATTCTGTTCGACATGTTGTTTTGTCGTTGTCATAGCAAACAAGGTTGAGGAATTATTTGGACCAATAAGGTCATTTTTATTCGAATTAAAAGCACATATTTCTGTTAAAACTCAACACAACTTCTCGTTTTAATATAATGTCTGATTTGAATCTAATTTGTAACACGGTTCACAGTTGAATGTAGGGTTGTTTTACCCCGCGCGGTTATCATGGAAACCAAAAATGTAAATAATCTTATAAATGTCATGTCGTTGCTTTGTTTTATAGTTATGGAACGGCTTTTGTTTTAAATTAAATGCAAGTTGCACCCTATTTAATATTGCATAAGGATTTAAACCGTCTAATTTACAAGTGTAATTGTGATGCTTGCTTTGTCGTCATGGTAATTATATAATTGCAAATATTTCAAGTACTATTCCCATGGTAACATGACGACAAAAGAGTATTGTGTCATTTCAAAAGTCCCCTTAATAATTACGACATTATTATTACGTTTGAATTGTCAATAACCGCCGTCCGTGGACACGGAAGCGTGCTGTGATTGGCGGTTGCCATGGAAACGAAACAATAATATCCGACCAGGTGCGCACCGCTAAAATTCTTGCGATGTACGTCGAATTCTTTACGTGTTGTTGTTGTAAAACTGGTGTTAACGCTGTATTGTTCACAGGGACAGTTTAATTCATTGTGTATTCAATTTTATAACAAGGGAATAATCCCTGTTTTGGAGTCCTTGCCCGTTATCATGGCACCTGAGGATGTTTTTCCCGCCAGCAGTCGACGTGGATACCGAATAGGTAAACGTTGATGGTGATATGTTTCAAATAACGGGTGTTTAATGGATTTTATTTATTTATACATAAGAATCGGTTACGGTGTTTGTCCTTTTTGATATTGATGTCCTTGTTGTCATAGATACGACGCGGTTTCTGTTGGGTCTGCGTTGCTTTGGCAACGTACGTTATGCGATTTCTGTCGTTGTTGATGACGGATGATCTGATTTAAAAGTCGTTAAGTTTAAATAGATGTCTTACTGGTGGGGGTTTGTGACGGGGAAAGCTTTCAAATGGTGGTTATTGTGCGGTAGGCTTCCTGATGACCTGGCGATAACCATTTGATCATTCTACGTAATCAGAGGGACGTACGGAGGGAGTGGTTTACCGGGAGATGAAGATGGTTCGGCCGGGAGGGAATTGGAACCGTGTCCGTAAAGGAAAAAGGTCTTCACTCAAGCGAGTAACGTAAGGTTTACCCCGTATATAGCATATATATATATATATATATATATATATATATATATATATATATATATATACATACATACATACATATGCGTAATGCCATTGCAGTAATGAGACTACTAATTGAGAGAGAGGAATATAGAATACAATCAGGGGACGTATTTCCCTCCATTCGTGTGATTATATGAAGGAGCAGATTGATAAGAATGAATTCGGGGAAAAACTAAAGAGTATATTGCAAAATAAAATAGAAAATAGATTGGAATAGGGACGGGAGGCTAATCCTATTCACCTAATACATGCCTCTA
>NW_027286304.1:910000-920000 GCF_022747635.1 Hetaerina americana
TCTTTTAGATTAATATTCAATTACTGATTCTGTCATGAATTGAACCGTTCATTTATGGTTAGAAAACCATTATGATTCCGTAAGTAATGGAAGAAAGAGTCTGAGATCCGCGTTTTGGGGAATGAATCGGTAATGATTTGATTCGGTCATTTTAATTACAAAATACCTTTGACTTTTGAGCTTATTACATGTAGGAATCGGTCTAAGATCCATGTTGAATCAGTGATTCGTTCATTTGTCGTATGAGGTCATTTTCATTCATTTTGGGTAGCAAATGTTTTCCCGCGTCGGTCAAGGGCGACGAATCGTTCTCCCTAGGGTGTTCGTGACTCACTGATCCGGTCTTCTCTCTCTCTCTCCCCGAGTAAAAGCCTTGGGATTTTTTATATTTCCCGGAGAGCGTCCGTTCGATCTAAGGCTTCGGATATCCCGGCAATCGGAATGCGGGTAATTGGTCTGACCACCCTCCCCCACCCCCTTCAAGACATCTCCCCCACCCCCTCCTCAAAAGGAGAGGGGAAAGTGTCGAGTATTGAGGTCAAACCCCAACAGGCAACAGGCAATGGAAGACTACAGCGGAATAGATAGGAGAACAGGTGAAAAAGAAGGAATCTCGTGTTCCTTCCTCGGGTGAATTATGGAAATGGATGCTCCCATACGCCGATCTACACCACTATATATATATATATATATATATATATATATATATATAATATATATATATATATATATATATATATATATATATATATATATATATATATATATATATATGATCGTGTTTTTAATCACTGCTTCGAGTACCATAATTTTTTTATGTAAACATTCAATCATTCGTAGTTTGTCGTTCCATTTTTTCTAATCATTTAATACATATTAATCCATAAAACATATTATAACGCCATATATAACATATTTATCCTGCAAAAATAAAAACGATATTCAATTATTTGTTTATAAGACAGTCGCTAGGCGATTTTTTCATTGTTTATTGGCGACAGATTCAATTTATTTCTTGTGTGTCACAGTCGCTAGGCATTTTAGTTATTGATAATTGGCAACAGAATCAATTTATTTCGTGTGTATCACAGTCGCTAGCCATTTAAGGTATTGTTTAGTAGCAACAGATTCAATTTATTTCGTGTGTATCACAGTCGCTAGGCATTTAAGCTATTGTTTATTAGCAACAAAATCAATTTATTTCGTGTGTATCACAGTCGCTAGCCATTTAAGGTATTGTTTATTAGCAACAGATTCAATTTATTTCGTGTGTATCACAGTCGCTAATCATTTTAGTTATTGTTTATTAGCAACAAAATCAATTTATTTCGTGTGTATCACAGTCGCTAGCCATTTAAGGTATTGTTTAGTAGCAACAGATTCAATTTATTTCGTGTGTATCACAGTCGCTAGGCATTTAAGCTATTGTTTATTAGCAACAAAATCAATTTATTGCGTGTGTATCACCGTCGCTAGCCATTTTAGGTATTGTTTATTACCAACAGATTCAATTTATTTCGTGTGTATCACAGTCGCTAATCATTTTAGTTATTGTTTATTAGCAACAAAATCAATTTATTTCGTGTGTATCACAGTCGGTAGGCATTTTAGCTATTGTTAATTAGCAACAAAATCAATTTATTGCGTGTGTATCACCGTCGCTAGCCATTTTAGGTATTGTTTATTAGCAACAGATTCAATTTATTTCGTGTGTATCACAGTTGCTAGGCATTTTAGCTATTGTTTATTAGCAACAGAATCAATTTATTTCGTGTGTATCACAGTCGCTAGGCATTTTAGCTATTGTTTATTAGCAACAAAATCAATTTATTTCGTGTGCCTTGCAATTGTTTATTGTTTATTCGCAACAGAATCAATTAATATCTTGTGTATTACAGTCGCTAGGCATTTTATTTATTGTTTATTAGGAACAAAATCAATTTATTTCGTGTGTATTGCAATTGTTTATTGTTTTTAGCAACATATTCAATTTATTTCTTTTTTATTACAGTCGCTAGACATTATAGTTATTGTTTATTAGCAACAGATTCAATTTATTGCGTTAGTCGTAATGTCTTGATGTGTTTATAATATGAAAATCGTATGATAATGCGATTTATTAATGACGTGAGTATTGTTTATCAACAAACGATTCAATTTTTTCTGCATTTTCTGTTTTTATGTGTTCATATATTGAAAAACATAGAGTAAGGCCATTTTGTAATTATTTATCAACCAAAAAATTAAAACGACATTCAATTATTTCTTTATATTGCATTACCTAGACGATTAATTTATTGTTTATTAGCAACCCTTCCAGTCTATTTCGATAAAAATAATGTTTGAGGTGTTTATTAGTTGAAAAACGTAAAATAACGCGGGTTATCAATTGTTTATCCACGAAAAAATAAAAACGTTATTCATTTATTTTTTTCACGACCGTTGCTAAGTGATTTGTTGATTGTTTATTGGCAACTGTTTCAATTTATTGCGATTGGCGTAATGTTTCGATGTGTTTATCGTTTGCAAAACATGCCTTCCTGGTTTATTTCATTTGTATGGAGTCGAAATATGTTTTTTATTTTAAACTTAATAAGGATTGACGTATTTGTCGTAATGATATAGTTTAAAACGAAACGTTTATTAAGAATAGCGTGTGATTCTGATACTTTAACGGTGACTATAAATAAAGACGTAACCGAGATAATAAAAAACGTCCATCTCGTAAAAAATTCGTTCGTCAAATGAAAAACCCTATTTTTAAACATTTAAAAAATGATATCACGATTGGATATCACGCACGGTTGAGTATAGGAACTGATTTTTATACGTAAAACGCTTCTGAGACGGTATAGAGCACGTAAAAATACGTAAAAAACACGTAGATTAGGGAAATTAGAATGATTGAAGGAATTACGGGAAAGAAACACGAAACAAAAGAGGTTTTAGAAGCGTTTTTTGGGTTCAGGTGAGTATCGTGAATGCAGAAGAGTTAAATAAAAAAAAAACAAGATGGCGACCGAGCGCAATTTTAGCCTCCGGGTCGGATCGAGTTTATAAAAAAATAAAAAATGAAATAATATTTTTCGATCTTATGACCAGATATCATTTCCAACCCGTCCCTCACACCCCCCTGAGGTATCCAACACCTCCCTCCCCCCTATTCCCATCCACCCTTCGTCCGATTCGGAATGCCAAGACACGCGAGGTAGATTCGATATTTCTAGATTCTTTTCTTCCGTCTGAGACGAAGGGGGAAAGATCTTAGAAGAAGTCTGTGGAATGCCATCTTCCCTCTCTCAATCACGAAATCTTACGGAATTCAGAGAGAGGTTTGCTTGCTGCGCTTATGACAGAGCAGCGGAACAACTGAGATCTATCCCAAAAAAAGCACTATATATATATATATATATATATATATATATATATATATATATATATATATATATATATATATATATATACAGGGTTCGTCCGGAAAATAAGTGTACTGAGCTCAGGAAAAAAATTAATTGCACTTTTACATATCTTAAGCTAATATTCCTCAAAATATGACCCTTGTGAGTCGATACAATTGTTCCAGCGGCGTTCCCATTCCTGGAACGCTCCCGCGAAGGCATCATCGGGAACCTCTCGAAGACTCGTCGTCGACCTCTTCTCTGCCCTCCACGAACATCTTGTGCCACCGAAAGATCATGTTTATGGACATGGCTGACTCCCCGTAAGCCTGGTTAATCATACCGACAGTTTCGGTAGACGATTTCCCAAGCTTTACCGCAAATTTGATGGAATAACGCTGCTCCGAAAACTTCGGCATCGCGTTCCGTGACATGGGTCGAAGCGTGGAGGTTCGCGTTAACAGAGCTCCTCACTACACCACAGCTCAGAGCCGACTGCCTTTTTCAGCGTCGCTTGCAAACATACCCCCCTCCAATCGCAGCCCGTCAGAGCGGTGCTGGGCGCGCCTGGAGCGGCGCGCCCAGCCCAGGTAGTACAGTACAGTTGGGAAGAACTGGAGAAATAGGAATGAAAGTGGGCGGGGAATTCATTTAAAATCAGTTATGGTTTGCTGATGACCAAGCTTTAGTTTGTCAGTCAACCAATAGAGGGGTTGCAAGCATAGCTTAGTGAATTGGAAATTCAGTGCAACAGATAGATACGGGATGAGAATCAATATTAATAAAACATAGGTAATGCGATTCTCTAGAAAGAATAAGGCTAAGCTAAACATTAAAATAGGCGGACAATTAGACTAGAGCAGGTAGAACAGTTTACGTATCTCAGGAATTGTTATTTGGACCAACACAGTATCAAAGTAGTAGGGACGTAAGGAGAAGAATTGCGCAATTAGGCAAAGAGGATTTCACCGACAAGGAGGTGGAGGAGGAAGTTAAGATGAGAGGGACGTTCGATTATAACGATGTTTTAAGAAAAGACTCGTTAGGAAAATTTGATATGCGGAGCGTAGTTATGTGTGTGGCTATGGAAACGTGGTCATTTGAATCAGGAGGATAGACGTAGACTGGAGGCTATTGTAGATATGTGGGTGTGGAGAAGAATGGAGAAGGTGAAATGGACAGAGAAGAAAACAAATGAGGAAGTACTTGGTATGGTGAAAGGCGAGGAGAGAGGGGTTTGTTGGGAGATATTACTAAGGAGGAGACAGATGTAAGAATGGATGAAGGGCGTGCTGACCGGCAGCGGGATATTGAAGACTGTAAAAGAGGGGAGAATGTTAGGCAAATGAGGAAAGGGAAGGAACAGGATAGGGACGTTGGATAGGGGATGAAGGGAGGAAGAAAGTACTCAGAGATGAAGAGGGACCTGATGTAGAGTAGGTTGTTGCGTTTTGCTAGGGGCCACAAATTATTTAATTAGGAATTATGTCCATCCAAAAACCTACCTAATAATAATAATAATTATATATAATTTTATATATATATATATATATATATATATATATATATATATATATATATATATAAATTTCTTCGAAATGGAACGCTCTTCGGCGACGCACGAATATTTAAAAAACAGATGTAGATTATTAGAATATAGAAACACAAAGAAAGGAAACTCATAATTTGTTATTTGACGTTTCGAGAGCACGGCTTCTGAAGACGACAGCCGTGCTGTCGAAACGTCAAGTAACAAATTGTGAGTGTCCTTTCTTTGTGTTTCTATATTCTAATAATCTACATCTGTTTTTTAAATAAATATATATATGTATATAAGTATATATATATATATATATATATATATATATATATATATATATATATATATATATATATATATATATATATATATATATATTAATCATTTGATTAGGCCTTAAAATTCACAATAATATTTTTGAAAATATATTTTTCCTTTGTTGGTATATTTGGATAAATTTCTTCGCCCTAAAACGTTTACAAGAAATATTATCTCAAGTCAATTCATATACTTATATATCCTACATATTTGAGACAATACTCGAAATCTCTGAAAGTAAAACATTTTTAATTAATTCAATATATCTCCAATAAATGTAAGCAAAAACTGCTTGGGAAAAATCACGACTTGTCCCCCATTTTATAAAAAAATATAAATAATACGAATAATCACCGTATTCCCATAATACCCACGACACACACCCAGTTACGTCTCCACTTGCAGACTCCTCGTAATCCCTCAAATTTGGCAACACCGCTCAGGGGGATTCCAAAGGAGTTGGATGGGGGTGTGGGATGGACTGATTTGACGCCGGGTTTACAAGACGGAGTGAAATAAGACCAAAGAAAAAATTATAATCACGGAAAATAAGGCGGTAAATTATACCAATTTTCCCATCACATATTCCCAAAAAGAATCTTTGTTTCCTTTTTTTACCGCCCGAAGACCGAAGTTCCAACATTTTTTTTTATTTTTTAAAGTCCGTAATGCACCTCCGGGACTCCATAGAAACACGCGTCCTACCTCCAGGGGATTCTTTTGAAAAAAAAGGATACCCCTTTCCAAAAACTTCCTTCCGAGTATTCCAATAGGCTCCAATTTCGTCTTCCGAGTAAGTCAACCCTTCTTGAAGGAAACTACGACTTCTTAGAAGTCCCCACCTTATCAAAAACTATACCTCTTTCTAAAACATCACAGATTTCATTCAAATTTTTTTATTTTTACAATTATTTATTTTTATTTTTAAAGCAAGTATTCAATTCAACCGAGTTTGGAGAAGAATTGCATATATATATATATATATATATATATATATATATAATTATATATATATACATATATACATATATATATACATATATACATATATATATATATATATACATATATATACATACATATATATATATATATATGTATATATATATATATATATATATATATATATATATATGTATATATATATGTATATATATATACATATATATACATATATATACATATATATACATATATATATATATATATATATATATATATATATATATATATATATATATATATATATATATATATATATAAACAATATAGAAACGCATAAAAAGATCATTCACACCTTAGTCTTCCCACACTTCCCACAATATTCATCCAACATTCATCCTACAACCTTCCAACATTCATCCAACAACCATCAAGCAACCATCCAACAACCATCCAACAACCATCCAACAACCATCCAACATTCATTCAACAACCATCCAACAACCATCCAACAAGCATCCCGTATTTATTGAAACAACCATCCAGCAACCATCCAACAGCCATCCAACATTCATCCAGCAAACTTCTAGTAACCATCCAACAACCATCCTACAACCATCCAACATTCATTTAACAACCATCCAACAACCATCCAATAACCATCCAACATTCATCCAGCAACCATCCAACAACCGTCCATCAATTATGCAACAACCATCCAACAAGCATCCAATATTTATTGAAACAACCATCCAGCACCATCCAAAAACCATCCAACAACTATCCAACATTCATCCAACAACCATCCAACATTCATCCAACAACCATCCAACATTCATCCAACAACCATCCAACATTCATCCAACAACCATCCCACAACCGTACATCAATTATGCAAAAACCATCCAACAAGCATCCAATATTTATTGAAACAACCATCCAGCAACCATTCAACAATACAAAACGGGAGTTTTCTTCACGATAGGTTAATGTTCCGAAGCGACCTATCCAACATTCTCCCTTTCCCTATATCTCTTGTTCAACGTTAAATGTTGGGACGACGGGACAATATAACTAATTGGATCCCAAAAAAAATAATTCGTAATAACATTGCTTATAATGTGTCTTCATACAGTTTTAAACATCGTCTTTATGAGCGTTTCAGTTCATGGAAATGTCGATCTTTAACGCATAAATCGATGAGTTATTGGAGGTATTTCTGTGCTTTATTCAAGTGAATTTCTTGCCTTGGGTGTTGGACCTGTTTTACTGTTAATAAGCCTCGTTTTTTAGCCTAGAAAAGTGTTGAAACCCATTAAAAGACACGGTTTTTTCGTTTTCGACGTGTTTCTGGGTCCGCAGATGAATTTATTGAATAATATATTGGACAATAGTTGACGATTTTATTTTAAGTTAATGTGAAATTAAATTTCGGGAAGTTTAATTCGTATTTTTAATGAACCAATGAGACAATTTGGATTACCGATCATTTTTTATTGGATTGCCGCACGCGTTAAAGGCTTTTGCATGGTTAAAATTTGTTTAAATTTCATATTTTAACAAGATAACATTTAGAATTAAGGTATTTCAAGTAATTCGGAGGTTTTTTCATCTATATTCGTCGTGAATTACCGTCGGTGCGCTTTCCGTAGTGACGAGAAATATTTCTGCGCATCCCCGCATGTCAATTTTTTTCTCTGCGCGAAAACACGGTCGACGTTCTTCTTTTGTTTTCCCACCTTCGCACGTACGTTGTCCCACCATCGCCGTTTCGTTATTCCTTTTTCTTTTTGCGAAATCGCCTTTTGTTCCGCGCGCGAATGTATATTTTTTCTTTCTTAAAAAAAAGTTCTTTTTGCGAAGATCTCCCTTTCTCTTTCCATCGTTCCTTTTTTGTTTTATTTTCGCGTTTTTTAAATCTTTTTTTAGATAACTGCCCGAGAGTTTGGGTGCGCAAATCGTTCGTCTTGTGTCTCGCCGCGCCGTCCGTCAGTCTTTTGTTTTGTTTATTTTTTTCAAATTTTTCTCCCCCTACGGACCCATGACTTCGGTTATTTTCGCTTTTCTTCTGTTTTTTTTTCACCTCAACCAATGGGATCGTTTGAAAAAATGAAATATGAAAATAAAAGATGACACTCGAAACTAGTTTGCGCATCTCGCCATCTTTTTCTTTTCATTCAAATTGTTATCTCTTGCGCGTCTTTCACTTCTTTTGTTTCCGATTACGAGATTATAATCCTAAGTTCTTAAACTAAATTTGGATTGCGGTAATATTAAGATGGATACAGAAGTTATTCCAACATAAACCTTTATTATATCACAAGTATCCACAAAAGGGATAGTTTTTATTGTCCTATTAAATGAGGGAAAACAAAAGAATAGGCAAAAGCGAAAGGCTGTACGAATTTTTAACAGAAAAAGTTAGCCTATATACACATATATACGTGTTCTGTTCAATAAAACACGAACTTGTGCAATCTGACAGCCATTCCGAGTATTGAAATAGTTGCCTGAGTAACCCAATGAGGAGCCATCTTTGTGCTTTGGCGGACCGTCGAGCTTTGCGTATGTTATTGTCAATTATGTTATAGTTTCTATTGTCCTTTTTCGTTTTTAATACTCTTTGTCGTCTGAAAAAAGGAAATCGACGAAATCCCTGAGCGACGAATCAACGTATCAAGTTTTAAGCTGAAGTGCGGTGGTAAAAGTTACTGAGAAATGCTCTGACAGCTGTTTTATACCGTGATAATGCTTTCTGAAGAAGAAAAAAACCAAGTTATCAAAGTAGATTCAGCGTCTTATTAAATATGACCGACACAAGACGCCAATACGGTTTAAGATGCAAGGCCTTTATAAAGACCTTACTATTCCCATCACCTGTGTTTGACGTTGATACAACAACATTGATCGTGTGTGCAATGGTCCACTGTCCTTCTCATCTAATCGTCATTATAATAATAGACTGTAATCCGAGTGATAATAGCTGAAGAATAGTGTTAAACTGAATTATATATTTATATATATATATATATATATGTATATATATTATATATATATATGTATATATGGATATACACACACACATATATATATAAATATAATTTATATATATATATATATATATATATATATATATATATATATATATATATATATATATATATATATATATATATATATAGTATAATATCTTCGAAATGGAACGCTCTTCGGCGACACACAAATATATAAAAACACAGATGTAGATTTTTAGTATATAGAAACACAAAGAAAGGACACTCACAATTTGTTATTTTACGTTCCGACAGCACGGCTGTCGTCAGAGTTCAGAATCAGACTCTGAAGACGACAGCCGTGCTGTCGGAACGTAAAATAACAAATTGTGAGTGTCCTTTCTTTGTGTTTCTATATACTAAAAATCTACATCTGTGTTTTTATATATTTGTATATATATATATATATGTATGTATATATATATATATATGTATGTATATATATATATATATATATATATATATATATATATATATATATATATATATATATAAAGCCTCTAAGCTCGAGTATATATTGGGCAGATAGTACATCTCCTTATTTGGATTTAATATTTCATTTCTTTCACTTTTAAGAGACCTTGTGAGTAAGGAATCTGACGAGGTTCCACTCAAGTCTTTCGGGGAAAGAATTTTAAACTCGGCAGTTCTCCTTGTGACCTCAGGACGGAAGGTGAAGGGATATTGGTTTGAGAGTTATTATGGAAAAATGCCAAGGTCATGGATAAGTGCCGGAGTGACCTCAATTT
>NW_027286304.1:925000-935000 GCF_022747635.1 Hetaerina americana
ACCATACCAAAAAATAAATATTTAAACAATCAAAGGACGTAAAATTGAAAGCGAGCCAACAATATAATTATTAAAAAAAACATTTGACGAACTAATTCCGAAAACTATTTCATTTGAACAAAAAACTTAAATTAACCATAATTAATTATTAGTTAATTATTAAATGGAGTATCGGTAATAAAATGAATGAAAACTAAAACAATACATCCTGAAAAATCGAAAAAAACTAAAATTTAAAAAAAATTAAAAATGACAACACAAATGAATTTTTAATGGCGAATTTTAATAACAATACGCAAACAAATGACGCTTGAAATCGTAAAATTGCGAGCGTGTCAAACGAAACAAACAAAAATTAAAAAAAAAAATTTGACTAACTTATTCCGAAACTTATTTCATTTTCACAAATAAAACTGAAATTAACAATTGATTATCTTTAATAAATGGTTTGAGAACAAAAACAATTCATATTACTGATAACGAATGAAGAAATTGAAAAATAACTTAAATTAAGGAAAAATTAAAAAAAAAATGACAAAACAAATGAATTATTAATCGCGATATGTAACTAAAAAAATACGCCTCCAAATGACGAACGAAATCATAAAATCGCGAGCGTGCCACCCTAAACAAACAAAAATTGAAATTGATGTACGAATAACAAATGAACGACGAAATTAAAAAAATGGCTTCCATTTAAAAATAAATAAAAATAAAAAAAAACCGTTAGCGTCGGCGTAGGAGGATGAATTCAAAAATAAAATAAAAACAGCTGAGCTACGATAAAGGAAAGACGAAATGCGTCGACTCAGAAGGAATGGAGAGAGAGAGAGGCGGAAGGAAAAATGGAAAATTACAAAGAATATAAGAAGAGAAACAAAAGGACCTTCACGTCACGTATTCAAAGAGTAAGGGGGTGGGGAGGGTTGGGTGAATGGGGTGGGGTGAGGGGAGGCATCTTACGCGAGCCCTGTAATTACGCCAACAGACCGCTGGCGGACACCAAGATGGCGATAGGGCGAAGTGGAATCGGTGTGGGAGACGTAAGACTCGGAATAGGGGAGGGAGAAAGGGGAAGATTTATGTCCGTAGGTGTGTTGAGGGGGGTGTAAACCCAAACCGGAGACGAGGAACGCAAGAAGGATGACCAGGTAAAGGAATTATATCCGTTGGGGAAAAAAATAAGAAATTTTCCTCGATATTATCCCCTGAGAACACCATGGGAACCTTTCCCAACTCACATCTTCCAATAAGAAAGACTTCTTACATCGTCCACGGAAGAAATCTAAACTAAACCCTGTATCCAGAAAGTTACTTACGTTTTTATATTAAAACTAAACCCAAGCATATAACAAATACTTATTCTGCACATCAGAAAGAGCTCTTTTTAAGCTTTTATTCAAAACGATTTTCATTAAAATAGCATAAACGAACACGGAGATACAACACCAAATATGGACATTGAAAAAAAATGTAAAATTTGGCTATTAAAACTGCTTTTTGTAAGTTAATACTTTTTTAAATTAATCTTAAAACATTTTGAAAACTGAGAACATAATGGGAACCTTTTCCCAACTCACATCTTCCAATAAGAAAGCCTTATGGCATAAGAAAACCCAAAATGGCATATCCAGAAAGTTACTTAAGTTTTTATATTGAAATTTTATAAAACACATCAGAAAGAGCTGTTTTTAATCTTTCATTCAAAAAGATTTCGTTAAAATAGAATGGACCAGTACGAAGATACAACACCCAAAACATTACCGAGATACCTAAACTGTTCTACCTGCTCTAGTTTAATTACCCTCCTATTTTAATGTTAAGCTGAAGCCTTTGTCTTTCTGGAAAATCGCATAACCTTTGTTTTATTAATATTGATTCTCATCCCATACCTGTCGCACTGAATTTCCAATTCACTAAGCAATGCTTGCAGCCCCTTGGCTGACTGACAAACTAAAGCTTGGTCATCAGCAAACCATAACTGATTTTAAATGAATTCCCCTCCTACTTTCATTCCTACCTCCAGTTCTTCCCACAATGCCTCTCTAATCATTTCCTCGGCATACAGGTTGAACAGCAACGGTGATAATGGGCAACCCTGCCTTACACCTCTTCCTAACACTGTCCAACCGGACTCCCCGTTCCCCACTCGCACCCGATTGCAGTCTGAGACATGTACAGGTTGCGGATTAGCCCCCTTTCCCTCCAATCTATTCCTATTTTCCGCAATACACTCATTAGTTTTTCCCAATTCACTCTATGAAACGCTTTTTCGAAATCTACGAAACAGGCAAATACCTCCTGATTGCGTTCCATATTCCTCTCGATTAATAATCTCATTACTGCAATGGCATCATGCGTACCTCTCCCCTTCCTAAACCCATAAACTGATCATCCCCTAAGTAATCATTTGCACTACTCTCTATCGTTTTGTTTATGATCCTTAGAACAACTTTAGCTGCGTGGGATATCAAACTAATTGTCCTATAGTCCTCACATGACGTGGCCTTCACCTTTTTCGGAATAGGAACTAAAATTGATCTCACCAAGTCTTCCGGCTATATATATGTATGTATATATATATATATATATATATATATATATATATATATATATATATATATATATATATATATATATATATATATATATATATGCATTACTCGAAAGAAACTCTTGAGTTTTACTCATTTTGCGAGAGACAGTCACCATTAGAAGGGACCCTTTTTTATTAAACATTTCAAAAACACTTTTTTAACACGATTTTTTATAATTTTCACACAAAAAATATGATTTCGCAAATTCTACCTTCCAATTTTTTTCTAAATCATACTTTAATCTCAGATCACCGTAAAAACACGTCTATTCCTTAGAAGGGACTATGACAGACGTATTTTTACAGTAAAACACGGCTTAAAAATTTAATCCCTACTTTGAGAACTTGTACAACAACATAATTGGGGAAAAAAAGTATTACAATTGGACTCTGAAAAACTCGCGAAATTTAAAATCAATTCCCAATCAATCAATTCCCTTTACTTTCTATACACGCCTCGTATTGTACCTTTGCTTAAGACGTACTCCATTGGGTAATCATTCCCATTGCCAATTATTAGCGAACTAAGCTTATTACTTTAAGTCTTGTGTGTTTCGAAAGATTAATTCATTTCTAAACGGTACATATTTCCAAAAACCCAAATTGTTTCTCGGTTCCTAGACTCATACCAACACTAATCATGTATTTAAGTGGTTTATATATACATAGGCGATATCTCCAATGTGCGGATAGGTTCCGATAGACAACTAGAACAGTGTCTATCGCATTTAAATTCTGTCGACTCTATTTCACCCATGAAATTTAAGATAAAGCTTCTCTTAAATTTTCTCGACTTGATATTTGTGGAATTTTTACGATAATATACAGGCGTACTTTATGAACATTACAAAGACACCTTTTTTTAAAAATTTAATTAAATTTCTACGCAAAAATATTATTTACAAATACTACGATCAAATTCTAGACACGACAACATTGATCGTGTGTGCTACTGTCCGTCTTGTCCACCTTACCATTAGTCTATTAACTGTGTTCCGTATGATATCACATACCTATGTTCCTATATACGTCTCCTTCGGGCATTTTGAAGGTTACTATGACTGTTTTACTAGATTTCTATTATGTTTTCCTGGTTTTAAAAAAACCATTTGTCGTCTGAAAATGAAAATTGACGTATTCACTGAGGGACGAACCAAATTATCACAAGTTTTTACTGTGAAGTGCGGTCGTATTAAAGTTATACTATTGAGTAATTTACTGACAGTAGCTGCTTCGTACACTGACAATTCTCTGAAGAAGAAGAAATATCGAAGAAAACGTACAGTCAACATAACGCCAATAAGATGCCAAGACGGATTAAGATGCAAAATGCCTTTAATAAAGACCTTCCTATTCCCATCACCTGTGTTTGACGTTGATACAACATTGATCGTGTGTGCAATGGTCCCTTGTCCTTCTTCTTATCTAATCGTCATTATAATAATAATAACTGTGATCCGAGAGATGATGTCAGCTGATGAAGAGTTTAGAACTGAATTTATAGTAAATTATCTACAGTGTCCATAATTACTATTTTATTACCATTGAATGACACGATGATTGAATGTTGCAGAGCAGAGCGGAGGTATAAGAGGTGGTATAAGTTATCATAAGAAATTACTGAGAAATGTACTGACAGTTGTCTTATACGAAGATAATAATGCTTGCTGAAGAATAAAAGATCCAGGTCTTCAAAGTGGATTGTATCAAACCAAAAAATCAATGAACAGTCGGTCTAAAATCAAAGTCTTTGGTTTTCTTTGATGTCGAAGGTTGTAGTTCTTGGTGAATTTCTTACCTAAGGACAAACAGTTAGAATGATATGACATTTCTACCTTGGATACAGTTCCCTCAAGCTTTTGAGACTTAACAATGAGCTATTTCGGACCCTGATGGCAATCTATGTTATTATGAAGAGTGTATATACTGATTGAATAATATGTATACAGGAAACACAGCTTTAGAAATGGAATGTCGAAGTATTATATGGATTGACAAGGAAGGCGTCTCAGGAGGCTATAGAGAAAATGGATGATTTCAAAGACTTGAGTATTATATAAGAAAAATGGGAATATATCAAGAAAGGACTATCGGAAACCGAACAAGAAACGTATGTATAGGAAGTGTTAATTTGGAAATATAATAAGAAAAAAAATGGATTTACAGTTGAAATGATTGCTAAGATATATTGTGCCAAACCCAAAAAAATTAAGAAAAAAGTCGATCTAAAATCAAAGTCTTTGGTTTTCTTTGATGTCGAAGGTTGTAGTTCTTGGTGAATTTCTTACCTAAGGACAAACAGTTAGAATGATATGACATTTCTTCCTTGGATACAGTTCCCTCAAGCGTTTTAGACTTAACAATGACCTATTTCGTACCCTGATGGCAATTGTTGTTGTTATGAAGAGTGTATATACTGATTCAATAATATGAAAACAGGAAACACAGCTTTAGAAATGGAATGTCGAAGTATTATATGGATTGACAAGGGAGGCGTCTCAGGAGCTATAGAGAAAATGGATGATTTCAAAGAATTGAGTACTATATAAGAAAAATGGGAATATATCAAGAAAGGACTATCGGAAACCGAACAAGAAACGTATGTATAGGAAGTGTTAATTTGGAAATATAATAAGAAAAAAAATGGATTTACAGTTGAAATGATTGCTAAGATATATTGTGCCAAACCCAAAAAAATTAAGAAAAAAGTCGATCTAAAATCAAAGTCTTTGGTTTTCTTTGATGTCGAAGGTTATAGTTCTTAGTGAATTTCTTACCTAAGGACAAACAGTTAGAATGATATGACATTTCTTCCTTGGATACAGTTCCCTCAAGCTTTTGAGACTTAACAATGAGCTATTTCGGACCCTGATGGCAATCTATGTTATTATGAAGAGTGTATATACTGATTGAATAATATGTAAACAGGAAACACAGCTTTAGAAATGGAATGTCGAAGTATTATATGGATTGACAAGGAAGGCGTCTCAGGAGGCTATAGAGAAAATGGATGATTTCAAAGACTTGAGTATTATATAAGAAAAATGGGAATATATCAAGAAAGGACTATCGGAAACCGAACAAGAAACGTAAGTATAGGAAGTGTTAATTTGGAAATATAATAAGAAAAAAATGGATTTACAGTTGAAACGATTGCTAAGATAAATTGTGCCAAACCCAAAAAAATTAAGAAAAAAGTCAATCTAAAATCGAAGTCTTTGGTTTTCTTTGATGTCGAAGGTTACAGTCCTTGGTGAATTTCTTACCTAAGGACAAACAGTTAGAATTATATGACATTTCTACCTTGGATACAATTCCCTCAAGCGTTTTTGACTTAAGAATGAGCTATTTCAGACCCTGATGGCAATCTATGTTGTTATGAAGAGTGTATATACTGATTCAATAATATGAAAACAGGAAACACGGCTTTAGAAATGGAATGTCCGAAGTATTATATGGATTGACAAGGAAGGCGTCTCAGCACACTGTAGAGAAAATGGATGATTTCAAAGACTTGAGTACTATATAAGAAAAATGGGAATATATCAAGAAAGGACTATCGGAAGCCGAACAAGAAACGTATGTATAGGAAGTGTTAATTTGGAAATATAATAAGAAAAAAATGGATTTACAGTTGAAACGATTGCTAAGATAAATTGTCCCAAAACCCAAAAAAATTAAGAAAAAAGTCGATCTAAAATCGAAGTCTTTGGTTTTCTTTGATGTCGAAGGTTATGGTTCTTGGTGAATTTCTTACCTAAGGAGAAACAGTTAGAATGATATGACATTTCTACCTTGGATACAGTTCCCTCAAGCGTTTGAGACTTAACAATGAGCTATTTCGGACCCTGATGGCAATCTATGTTGTTATGAAAAGTGTATATACTGATTCAATAATATGAAAACAGGAAACACGGCTTTAGAAATGGAATGTCCGAAGTATTATATGGATTGACAAGGAAGGCGTCTCAGGAGGCTATAGAGAAAATGGATGATTTCAAAGACTTGAGTACTATAGAAGAAAAATGGGAATATATTAAGAAAGGACTATCGGAAGCCGAACAAGAAACGTATGTATAGGAAGTGTTAATTTGGAAATATAATAAGAAAAAAATGGATTTACAGTTGAAACGATTGCTAAGATAAATTGTGCCAAACCCAAAAAAATTAAGAAAAAAGTCAATCTAAAATCGAAGTCTTTGGTTTTCTTTGATGTCGAAGGTTACAGTCCTTGGTGAATTTCTTACCTAAGGACAAACAGTTAGAATTATATGACATTTCTACCTTGGATACAATTCCCTCAAGCGTTTTTGACTTAAGAATGAGCTATTTCAGACCCTGATGGCAATCTATGTTGTTATGAAGAGTGTATATACTGATTCAATAATATGTAAAGAGGAAACACGGCTTTAGAAATGGAATGTCCGAAGTATTATATGGATTGACAAGGAAGGCGTCTCAGGAGGCTATAGAGAAAATAGATGATTTCAAAGACTTGAGTACTATATAAGAAAAATGGGAATATATCAAGAAAGGACTATCGGAAGCCGAACAAGAAACGTATGAATAGGAAGTGTTAATTTGGAAATATAATAAGAAAAAAATGAATTTCAGTTGAAATGATTGCTAAGATAAATTGTCCCAAACCCAAAAAAATTAAGAAAAAAGTCGATCTAAAATCGAAGTCTTTGGTTTTCTTTGATGTCGAAGGTTATAGTTCTTGGTGAATTTCTTACCTAAGGAGAAACAGTTAGAATGATATGACATTTCTACCTTGGATACAGTTCCCTCAAGCGTTTGAGACTTAACAATGAGCTATTTCGGACCCTGATGGCAATCTATGTTGTTATGAAAAGTGTATATACTGATTCAATAATATGAAAACAGGAAACACGGCTTTAGAAATGGAATGTCCGAAGTATTATATGGATTGACAAGGAAGGCGTCTCAGGAGGCTATAGAGAAAATGGATGATTTCAAAGACTTGAGTACTATATAAGAAAAATGGGAATATATCAAGAAAGGACTATCGGAAACCGAACAAGAAACGTATGTATAGGAAGTGTTAATTTGGAAATATAATAAGAAAAAAAATGGATTTACAGTTGAAATGATTGCTAAGATATATTGTGCCATACCCAAAAAAATTAAGAAAAAATTCGATCTAAAATCGAAGTCTTTGGTTTTCTTTGATGTCGAAGGTTGTAGTTCTTGGTGAATTTCTTACCTAAGGACAAACAGTGAGAATGATGACAGTTCTACCTTAGATACAGTTCCCTCAAGCGTTTGAGACTTGGCGTGCGACCAAGGGGATGGACATGGATGTATCTATGGTGACACTCAAACAAACAACAATGAATGACACCATAACACAATGCACACCAATTCAGAGCACATTATATTCAGAGAGCACATTGATATATGTTCGCCGTTGTTTCTGGCTAAATTAATAAATTCAAATCACCCCATTGATCCTATGACCATCACAATCCTCCTCCTTATTATTATTATTATATTCTTAAAATAGATCTTTGCCCCTTTTTGCGACTTTTTCATCGTATATATTCCCGATACAAAATGCGATGAAATTAGTGATGATAGGGGGGATATTGCACGTGTCATATATCACTTTGGGGTACACGAGATGATAATATAATGTGTGGAGAAGAGACTGAAAATAAATAATAATAATAAAGCAAAGAATAAACGAATAGATATGGAAAACTACTACTACTACTGATTAAATAAGAAGAAGAACCTTAATAAGAACTGAACTGCCTTTAAAATAAGAGGAGGAGGACTTCCAAAGGGGAGGGTGCTTTATTATTAAACAGTGGAAATGAATATAAGAAGAAGAAGAAGATGGAATATATAATAATAATAAGAAGAAGGCATAGATAGCCATCACTACGAATTTGACAGAGAGAGTACTTTGAAGAAGGTATAGACAACAAAATCATTGATATGTGTATAGAAGAATAACATCTTAAAGAAAATTAATATTTTAATGGCGACTCAGTTCGCGTATTAAATGGACAGGGTGGTATGTTTGGTAATACACCTAGTCTACTATCACTTTACCTATTATCTTCCCCATTTATCCTAGGGATTCAACCTCTTATTGGTCAAGTTTTCTACTGATTAGTAGCCCCAAAAACAGGGTAGACTCGTTATAATCGTAATTTTGATTTCGATCGAGATTTACTCGAGCAATCGGTCGCCTTAACTCGAACTGATTCGATCGTAATTTTCTCTCGTTCAAGTATGACGTATTGTTCCTTCAACGCTTGACCTTGGGACGCCCTTCAATTGATTCTCTGGTCGATTCGTGAGAAGAAAGAGATATTTCTCATTTGAATTTGCAATCCCCATGCTGCGGTCTATATCTCTCCTTCGAAGAGGTCGAGGTCAAGGCAATGAAGGTCACTCAGAAGGAAATTACAATTCTATTGTTTCATTTGAAAGAATCTCAATCGTTTTTTTTTCATTCTCGGAGATATTACGTGTTTTTTATTGTGTGATATGAGGTCATTACACTTCAATCTCGTCTTAATATTGAGTTTAGGGTCAAGTACTGACTATACCGGAGGAAAAATGCAAAAATTGCAGGTATTAAGCGAGAAAAACCATCGTAATTGATGCGTATAAAAAGTATCGGGAAGAATTTCGTACACAAAAACCAGATTTCGCTCTTAAACCATAAGATAATACTATGATTAAACAATTTTTCCTCAATCTCTGTGCATTAATAATCTTAAATATCATTAGAATACTCCTTACTTTGTGAATGAATAGGTCAGCACTTCATTTTATTCCTTACGAATGAAATAATGTGCATTAGTTTCATAGTAGACCATGTATTTTAATGAAAAACCACATTTTTAAATTACTCCAGTGCTTTTACGAGTACTAGCTATTTGAATACGCAATGAATATACCTCAATGATGGTTACAGGAGAATTTTAACCAAGTGTTTGCTTATAAAGATTGTTATATAAAAACTAGGTAATATTTCGATAAAAAACAGATTTGTTTTTTTTGTATAGACATTGTTATCCTTGCAAATTTAATCCTGACTATCTATTAAATAATATTTTTCAATATCAGTACAGTTTATTTCCCTTTCTAGAGCGTTGAAATACTTCCGTACCGAAATTGGCGCCCTAACACAGATCTGAAGTCTCGAAGCAGGAGGTTCCCTGGTAGGACAAGGGTATTCTAGGATAAGGGTACACTCTGTCTAACTTATTAAGGGTACTATGGCTTAGTTTGCAAGTATCTGATTTGACCAGGGTTGCACTTAATATAGGGTTGTCTAAGAACCGAGCTGGTGGTGCCCTTTGCTGGGAAAATATGGATATTACCACTTTAATTATAGGGTATAATAGGTCTAGCCAATATTGG
>NW_027286304.1:940000-958320 GCF_022747635.1 Hetaerina americana
AAAAAGGTAAAGGGTACATCATGTGAGGACTACAGGACGATAAGTTTGATATCCCACGCAGCTTAAGTTGTTCTCAGGATCATAAACAAAAGGATAGAGAGTAGGGCAAATGATTACTTAGGGGATGATCAGTTTGGGTTTAGGAAGGGGAGAGGTATATATGTGATGCCATTGCAGTAATGAGATTATTAATCCAGAGGAATATAGAATACAACCAGGAGGTATTTGCCTGTTTCGTATGATTATATGAAAAAGCGTTTGATAGAGTGAATTGGGAAAAACTAATGAGTATATTGCAGAATAAAATAGGAATAGATTGGAATAGGGAAAGGAGGCTAATCCGCAACCTGTACATGTCTCAGACTGCTCAGGTGTGGGTGGGAAACGGGGAGTCTGGATGGGCAGTGTTAGGAAGGGGTGTAAGGCAGGGTTGCCCATTATCACCGTTGCTGTTCAACCTGTATGCAGAGGAAACGATTACAGAGAGGCATTATGGGAAGAACTGGAGGTAGGAATGAAAGTGGGCGGGGAATTCATTTAAAATCTACGTTAGGTTTGCTGATGACCAAGGTTTAGTTTGTCAGTCAGCCAATAGAAGGGTTGTAAGCATTGCTTAGTGTATTGGAAATCTAATGCGATAGATATATTGAATAAGAATCAATATTAATAAAACAAAGGTTATGCGCAATTAGTCAAAGAGGCTTTCACACAAGGAGGATGGAGTTAAGATGAGAGGGACGTTGAGTCAGGATATTAAGAAAAGACTCATCAGGAAACTTTGATATGGAGCATAGCTATGTACCGTGCGGAAAAGTGGTCATTGAAGCAGGAGGATAGACGTAGACTGGAGTCTATTGTAGATATGTGGGTGCGGAGAAGAATGGAGAAGGTGAAATGGACCGAAAGAAGGAAAACAAATGAGGAAGTACTTGGTATGGTAAGAGGCGAAGAGAGAGGTTTGCTGGGAGATATTACTATTTAGGCAGATGAAGAATGGATGAAGGGGGTATTGATTGGCAATAGTGGGATGTTGAAGAAGACTGTGATAGAGGGGAGAATGCTAATGACAAACGAGGAAGGGGAAGGAACAGGATAGGGATGTCATGGATAGGGGATGAAGGGAGGAAGAAAGTACTCAGAGAAGAAGAGGGACCTGATAATAGAGTAGGATGTAGTGTTTTGCTAGGGGTCACAAAATATTTATTTTGTAGCTGTGTCCATCCAAAAACCTACCTTAACCGGTAGATTACCTAATAATAATAATAATGATATATAAAAAAACCATAGAACACAGTAGTAATCAACCCTGGATAGTCGGTTTTGTATGGGTGATGGTAGAGTTCTTATCCAGTACTGTAAGCCCTATTTACGGCTTGTGAAATTCACACATTATAAGCAAGGTATTAATAAGGGGGGCCAGTTCCTTAATGCACTGTGCAGGTTATGGTTTCCCAGCAAGATCTGGTACCGGAAGAATTACAAAGCTAGGGTGAAGCTGCAGGTGCCGATAGTAATCAACTAGAAGGTAGACACACTCGCAAACACAACAATAATATTATCCAAGGCTCAGCAAAGATATAGATTGATGTTCTCAAAAACAATTTAACGATAATTTTCAATATATATATATATATATATATATATATATATGGAGAAGGATAAGTATGGAATAACATGAGTTCTCTTTGAGTACCTCAAAAAGATGCCATAAACCACGGGTAGATTAAATGTTAGTAAGGAAAAACTGAATTCATTGGCGATGACGTAACTTTGATCGGAAGATGCTTTGAATAATGGATGCTGCCGTATCATCTCTGAATAAATTTTTCTATCATTCAGATGCATTCAAATCTTAGATATAACCTTTATCGACTGAAAAAGACGTAGCTAATGCGTTTTTAATATAATATTTGGTGAATTTATTCCATTTTTTTTAAGGAATCTAGAGAAGAACACGTAATTAGATTTAAAAATGGAAACGATTCCATTTTTTCCACAAAAAACCCTTCGAAATTCATCTTTCCTATGACTTCTAAGCTTTGAGCTTAGAAATATTAGAAAAAGGGTTCCGAAATATATATTTGTAGCCCTTGCAATCCTTAGACGAACACTAGTATCCTAGCCAAAACCCCTAGAAAGGACAAAGCTCGACCAGCCGATACCATCACCCACCCCAAAAGTGAGTTAGGCCCCCAGGGGGAAAAGACCATAATTGGGGGCCCCAATTAGGACCCACGCGAACTATAATTATCCCCACCCGAAGGAGAGGGGAAATAAGGAAAAGACATTTGCAGACGTAATCCCTTGGCGGAGGCCTTGAGGGGACTGGGACCCGGCCCTGTCTCACAGGTGGGCCACGTTCGGCATTGAAGCCAACGTTCTACTAGGGCCCATCCGTGGTGCTAGGGCCACTTTGCTGGGGGCGTGTCTGGGAAAAGTCGGGGTGAGAAAAGGGAGATTGTATCTCGCCGGGCCGGGCCCTTCAAAGTCAAAATGGCCCCAACAAAGGGCCCCGGAGATGGGCAGTTGGGCCCGCAACCACCCACGCTCTCGTAAAGGCTTCCCTACACTTCTAACCTTATCGACAAACGTGTGTATATATATTCAGAAATAATCAGATCAGTACGTATTTAAAGGTGAATTTTTTCATTCCGATATATTTTTTACGCCAAGATAATTTTTGTGTCGAATAATTTCAATTATTTCTGATAATTTTTTTAGGTTTGACTTAATTTTTTTATCCTCCAAACTTCTCTTTTTTCGCATTGCATCATCTAAAATAAGGTTGAATATCGTCTTATATTTAAAAAAAAACAATATTTTTACGCTTAATTCTGTTTCATTACGGTTTTTAACTGATTTTTTGTAAAGGTAAAACCGTTTTTTATCGTATCGAGGTCTTTTTTTCGCGAAAAATCAGTTTTTCTCCTTTTTTGACGGCTTATTTTCGCTAACATTAAGTTTTGCGATGAACCACAGTTTAAATCTCAAACTGCTTTCACTTTGAAATGTTATATTTTTCTAAGTTTAAGGGAATTTCTACATATTAACTCCACTTTTATCAATGAAACTCATATTTAAGCTCATATGTGGACGTAAATATGAGCCAATATGGACGGTTTTACAGTATATAAGGTATGTTCCCGGAAAAATCTCAACATAACACGGAAATCATACCGATTTTCCGGTTTGCGATTGAAAAATTACAATTTAATACTGTTTTCATGTATATTCAAGCCTTTATTAAGGATCTTTTACAGAAATAAGACCTTTAACTCTTCATATAATCCTTAAAAATCATTAACAGGGTCAGGATAACTGTGATAGAGAAATTATTCCGCTGCTTGACAATTAAAAAAAAGTTGGTAGAGTTATCTTTCGGACCACAAAAATTACATTACAAATTTGAATATAGAAATAAAGTTTACATCATTATACGCAGAATTAAACATGCTTTAAGGTAATATTACTGGATTTAATATGTTATCAGCGATTTGAGAGTTATTGGAAGTCCAAAATAGACTTCTGTAATGTCGTAGAGAATCTCCATTGTCCCGGGATGTTATATTCAACCCTACTGGATAAAACCCTTTTATAAGACCCTAATTCCAATTCATAAGCTCCCTGTCAATCCCCATTGAGGGTTTGCTTAAAGGATACACGGCTTTTCGCTTAAAATGTTGTATTTTTCAAAGGTTTAGGGACTTTTCTTTAAATTAAATACAATTTTTTCGATACATATATATATATATATACACAACATATATATACTGTATATATATACACACACGCATATATATATATATATATATATATATATATATATATATATATATATATATATATATATATTAAAGGTAATCTACCGGTTATGGTAGGTTTTTTGGATGGACACACCTACCAAATAAATATTTTGTGACTCCTAACAAAACACAAAATCCAGCATCCTACTCTACATCAGGTCCCTCTTCATCTCTCGAGTAATTCCTTCCTCCCTTCATCCTCTATCCAAGACATCCCTATCTATCCTGTTCCTTCCCTTTCTTCGTTTGCCATTGACATTCTCCCCTCTATTATAGTCTTCTTCAACATCC
The DNA here is from genome assembly GCF_022747635.1 of Hetaerina americana. Taxonomy (NCBI): domain Eukaryota; kingdom Metazoa; phylum Arthropoda; class Insecta; order Odonata; family Calopterygidae; genus Hetaerina; species Hetaerina americana. The sequence continues at coordinate 944,095 of NW_027286304.1, forward strand.
CACTATTGCCAATCAATACGCCCCTCATCCACATTTCCTGCCTCCATAGTAATATCTCCCAACAAACCCCTCTCTTCGCCTCTCACCATACCAAGTACTTCCTCATTTGTTTTCCTTCTTTCGGTCCATTTCACCTTCTCCATTCTTCCCCACACCCACATTATATCTATAATAGCCTCGAAATCTACGTTTATCCTCCTGTTTCAATGACCACGTTTCCATAGCCACACATAGCTAAGCTCCTTATCAATGTTTATATATATATATAATTATATATATAAAATTATATATATATATATATATATATATATTTATATATATATTTATATATATATATATATATATATATATATATTTATATATATATTTATATATATATATATATAATTATATTTTTATATATATTTGATATGGAGCGTAGCTATGTACGGTGCGGAAACGTGGTCATTGAAGCAGGAGGATAAACGTAGATTGGAGGCTTTTGAAATGTGGGTGTGGGGAAGAATAGAGAAGGTGAAATGGACAGAGAAGAAAACAAATGAGGAAGTACTTGGTATGGTGGGCGAAGAGAGGGGTTTGTTGGGAGCAATCCTATGGAGGCAGGAAAAGTGGATGAAGGGGGTGTTGACCGGCAGTGGGATATTGAAGACTGTGATAGAGGGTAGAATGTTGGGCAAAAGAGGAGAGGGAAGGAACAGGATAGGGATGTTGGACGGGATGAAGGGAGGAAGAAAGTACTCAGAGATGAAGAGGGACCTGATGTAGAGTAGGAGGATGGATTTTGTGTTTTGTTAGGAGTAATAAAATATTTGTTTGGTAGTTGTGTCCATCCAAAAACCTACCTTAACCGGTAGATTACCTTAAAAAAAATGTTTGTATATATATATATATATATATATATATATATATATATATATATATATATATATTAATATATATATATATATATGTATAGGAAGAGGGGGTGTGTGAAATCTAGCCCCCAACCGCTGACCATCCCTCCAATTCCAATTCCACCCCCCCACCATCGCCCCTTGGGGTCGTGGGGCGCAGTCGCCGTGGCCTTCGTCGACGAATGGCGGAATCCTGAACCCCGGCGCCTTTAATTATATGGTTGCGAGAGGGATGGGACGACCACCCTAAACCCCTCAAATCATCCCCCCACCCCACCCCCTCCCTTCAATTCCTCCCCTATCGACCAAAAACCTCCCTCCGAGTAGAATCCACCGCTGGGAGCACACCACGAACACGACTTCAACGATGCCCGTTCAACTTGTAAGGGTTTTTAATTTTTATCTCAACAACCAAAGCATCTATTGAATTAAAATTATAATAATAAGAACCGGGAATTCTCTCTGTACACTTATTATATATTACTTTATCCGTATACGCTACAGATCGTATGATAATAGAAGTTTAGATAAGACATTACGCCTCAGATAATTCCTCCAGCTCAACTGTTATGATAACCAGAATCCAACTTGACGAAGAGAATTCATAAGGGAACAATGTAGATGCCGTTACTATGAAATGTACTTGTCCTAAGAGCCCCAAAGGTCAGATAATCATTGTAATACATACGTGCCAACATATGCACTTTATCATTGAAAATATATTCCTCTAAACAGTCCTTAATCGCAAATTGAATGTTATCTGAATTCTTCCAAACCTAGACCTTTTAATAATAGCCAAATAGACAGTCTAGGAAGGAAACCAGACCATTTTAAGACCCAAAAACGACAAGATTTTACAATTAAATCGGACTTTATACGCGAATATTTTCGTGGATATTGGATATATACAGTTGTTTCCTTCAAAAACGTTTATCCTAATGGAAAAAAAATGGCACTGCAAAAAAAATGGCGAAAAACATGTCTTGGAAGATATCAAGACCGTTTAAACACTTAAAAATTACAAAATTGACAATATAAACTGAAGAAATCCAAGAATATTAGCTTTGATCTTCCAAATATACATCTTTCTCTATCAGGGAAACCTTGTCTTTATTCTTATTAACACTCACGGTTAGCCAAGTGACTGAAATACTACGCTATAGCCAAAAAGACAGTCTAGGAAGACACCTAGGACATTCAAAACCCGAAAAAATTCAAGTCACACGCTAAAGTTTGACTTTTTAGGTTAATATTTCCTTAATTAATCCAACTATAGACCTTTTTCCTTCAAGAAACTTAAGCCAGTTGGTTAAAATACCAAGAAAATACGCGAAAACCTCATTAGGAGGTCAACGTGATCTTGGAAAGTCGGATAAAAAGCTTCATCAAAACCATTAAATGGTATTTTTCAGCGAATAATATCCGAGTTCTTCCAAACCTAGGCGTTTTAATCTAAAACAACTTGGTGTAATGTCTTTAAAAGTATGGAATAGCCAAAAAAAAACACTCTTGAAACACACGTAGACCATTCAAGTTTTCAAAAAACATCGAATTTATTAAAAAAATTGATTTTTTGACTGAAATGACCTGATATATAGTATTCCAAACATACCCGTTTTCTCTCAAGAAATGTCAGCCAAGTGACTTAAATATAAAGAATTAAGGAAGAAAACGTCCTAGACAGACAGTCAGACAGGTGAAAGACACTAAAAAACACTTTGAAATCCCTTTTTTTAACATCAACTATCCTAATTGTACCAACAATAGACCTATCCATCCCTCCAAAGATAGTTTTAACCCCTTACAAGTTCTTATAATAACAATTACGACGTACAACCCACTCTTAAAGACCGCTTTAATCAAGTACAACTACATCATATCCAAAATTAATGCGAATTTAGCGACTGCTATGACCAATACAGTGTCTTCAAGTTACGTCAGCACGAATACAGTTCGTAAAACAGTCTTAATTTGGAACTAAAAATTTTAAAACGAGTCGATTTCAATAAAAAAATAGATTAAAATACGATTTTAACAATATGAAACACATAATTAGATCGCATTTTAAATGCATACGTTTCGTCACCGTAGATACACATTGTTCCACACGCATATAAACACGTCTACAACAATGGTAACCATGGTGACAGCAGCGTAAGGGTATTGTTGCAACTCTTAAGGACGCGTAAATGCGATGTCGGTGAGCTGTGGACGAATCCCGGCATATTGTTGCAATGCCCAACAGTTTTAACATAGTTCCTATGACGTAGGCGTTAGACGTATTGTTGGGTAGTTAACGCAACAATTAAAAATGAACCTAATTTGTCGTAGCGTTGCCAAATGGCGGTCTTTTTCTATGAACTAACCAATTTTCCAAAATAAATATAACTATGCTATGCTAAGATGTAATTTCATTCGGGTTTAACATCGTACGTAAAATTTCACATCAAATTGTTATCACATTAATGATTACGGTGTTTCCAACTATATCTACAGAACTACATCGCTATCAACCGATTAGGCGTAGACCATTGTTGTAGACTACATTCTTGTAAATGCGTCTGAAGTCGGGGATTCTTGTAAACCCCCATGTTTTTTTTCCATTCTCGCAGCTAAGCTCTGTTTGTAAAACTTCATTTGTGTCATAGCAATTCCGATTTAAGACTGTATCAAGACATGTATTCGAATTAGTAGTATTTCAAGACAGACTGAACTATGAAATGTATTTGTCTTTATTGACCCCCAAAGGTCAGATAATCATTGAATACATACGTGCTAAAGTATTGAATATATTATTAAAAATATATATATATATATAAACAGACCCGGAATCGGAGTATATTGGGAAATGTATAAGTTTGGAACGAACCCAGAGGCGAACCGTAGTATGAAATGCATTCATTGGAGCAATCCCGAATTCAAGACTGTAATTCGAAGACTATATCCTCGTTAATATATACAAACTAAGGCTCTTTTCAATCATGTATTGGTCTTGGTACATTGTACTATTTAGACTGTATTATAAACACAGTTTAAAGTTAAAATATTCCTGTTTTATATCGTATTTTTAAGTATATTTTTGTTAATACGAGGATATATTCAAAAATACTTTGCTATATGCTTTGTAAACCACAAATTAAATAGATTTTAGAATCACTCCTGGTCTGGTGGCATGTGGAAGTAACATTCCACCAAACTTAACATGCATTTGCAGGTATGACGTTGTTTAGTATGAATATTATAAAAGTGACTCAATACTGAGATTCAATCGTCGTTTGGAAGGTTGGTTATGGTTACGAGACTGTTGATAGGTCTACTATAGATCGATCGGTAGTAGAATTTCGTGGTTTGCGAGCCATGGGAAAATGCCAATTATTGTTTGGAAAACCACGAAGTAAAGTCGTCTAGTTGGATTCAAGTCAAAACCTATGACAATAATTGGTATCGATGACGCAATAATCAAATTAATTCCATTTATTAATGATTTATCGTATCATAGTCGTTCAATGGAACGTTGTTCGCTGACAACGGGTCACCATGGCAACCAAATTTCACTCGCACGTCGAACGAAAGAAGCGCATTATTTTAAATTTTGCGTTCGAGTTGAAATTTTTCAAAACTCAATTTTAAATTAATTCACAAAAGGGTAAGAAATGATTGGGTTTTATTGTCGAATGAGGTCATTTAACGGGTTAAAGTAAGTGTTCTTTTTTATATAGAAGGAATAACGACGTACACATCAGAGATGAGAGGAGGAAAGGGTTTTGAAACAATTATAACAATACGTCATTCGTTAAATTTGTATCTGTGTGACGTCATTTTTATTTTTCAAAAAAGGTAAAATACCGTTAAAAACCGTTTGAATATAGAAATTTATTCATAATCCAATCTTATTATTATAAATCTACATTTTCCTTGTGGAATTCTCCTTTTGCTGACTTAAAACTCACTTGTTTTTTCGACCTTTCAACGCATTTTTGAATACGTACTTCAAAAAATACGAAAAATCTTTCCGATATAAACTGAATTTCGAAGTGCGAATTTCGTGCGTCAATTGTCTGCTTCACAAATCACGTTTTTCACGAGACAACTATGGCGTTGTGCGTAAACAAATCGGTCGGCCATGGCAACCGCGGGAGACGCGTTTAATTGGTCGTTTTCTTTTGCTTTTTACGGTTTTTACAAAAAATACCATTTTAAATCTATTAAATACTTCGTTTTTTTCATTAAAAAAGGCCTTAAAAATGTAAACAGGTACCATAGTAACTCAATAACGTAGAAATGTCACATCACCATAAAATTAAACGCATTAATTTCATTATGGAGGTTGTAAACTCAAATTTTTTAGATTAATTTTCTGGATTCGACTGAAAGTTTCGCGAATTCTAAAATAATTACGTCAAAGGGTGAATCACCTAGGATACGTCCGAATCAACAGTACCCTTATCTTAAATTCACATCCATACCCTGCCAAAAATCCCATACGTTAAATCGTTCCTAAATTAGGGTTAGGATTGAAACCCTAGGGTTTAAATCGAAGGGGTCATCATCCCTTTTCATCCACCCTATTGACTGAGCAGACCCTAGAAGGTGGGGGAGGGGGTTTTCCAGGGTTCTGATTGCAGATTCGCCACCCGAATTTCAATCGACCTTATCCTTAATTCATGAGTCAGGGTGGGGAGGGGAGTTTTATTGCAGGGTTCAGGGTATTGAGGTCGAAACGTCGAGGAAGGAATTTCAAATCTATTGTATTCATTTGCGCAGAGGGGTGTCTTGTGTGTGTCGGGTATATGAAGACCCTGGTTGGATTGGCTGAAAGGGTATCAAAGGAACGCTTGAAGGGATAGAGAAATACTATTTTAAGGGGTATTCAGGGTTTTTCTCATTGATACAGATCCGGTCTTTTGAACGGTTCGTACTCATGAGTCGGTCTTGTGAATGTACAACTGTCCCGATTCAATCGATTACGCAAAAACCTATTTTTTCATAAAAAAATAACGTTTTTTTAATATTTTTTAAATTTTTGTGATTTTTTTAAGGTTCAATTTCAATTTAAAATCCAGTTTTATTCAATGCATAAATGTTTATATTTCATTTATTAGAAAAATATAACATTTCGTGGACATTTTGACTGAAATTTACTCGGATATGAATAAAAATACGTAACTTCTGGAATCAAGAAGAAATATATCATTTTATATTTGAACTAAGACCCCGATAAACAATTTCAACCCGTTTCCACTTAGGTAAGGAATGAAATTTAACCTTATTTGGACTAAAACCGATATCTCCTACGAGTAAAGTGTGAATTAGACGAGGCTGCTTGTATAACTAGAGATAATTCGGGTAAGATAATATACCTGTATAAACTAACTAGAGCTATACTATAAAAAGAGCTGGTAGAACAGGTTACGTTTCTCTGTGTGCATATAAATATATATATATATATATATATATATATATATATATATATATATATATATATATATATATATATATATATATATATATATATATATATATATATATATATATATATATATATATATATATATATATATATATATATATATGTATATGTGGGTCGTGGTAGTCCAGTGGGTAGAGCGTTGGGCTGCTGATCGGAGGGTCCCGGGTTCGATTCCCGGGAGGGGCACTCTGGACACCTGCAGCTCCACCCAAGCTAAAGTGATTTTTCGGGTACCAGGTCTTCCTGGGAAACCATAACCGGAACAGTGTATTAAGGAACTGGCCCCCCTTAATGCCCTGATGTGTGAATGTTCACACGCCGTATAGGGCTTAGTACTGCGTGATCTCTACCATCACCTGCTAAACCGACCTTCGGGTTGATTACTGTGTTAATGGTTTTATATATTATATATATATATATATATATATATATATATATATATATATATATGTATATTATATATAAAACCATTAACACAGTAATCAACCCGAAGGTCGGTTATATATATATATGGTATATATATATATATATATATATATATATATATATATACCATAAACATATTGGGTATATATACCATAAACACGGTAATCAACCCGAAGGTCGGTTAGGCATGGGTAATCGTCATTTATTATAAACAGGGTATTAATAAGGGGGGCCAGTTCCTTAATACACTGCGCCGGTTATGGTTTCCCATGAAGATCTGGTACTATCCGAAAAATCACATACCTTGGGTGGAGCTGCAGGTTCCGGTAGTAATCAACCAGAAGGTAGACACACACGGAAACACACCAATAAAATTATCCGAGCCCGGGCACTCTATGTTGGCAGTCCAAGGCTCTACCCCATGGACTAACGCGATCCACATATTATATATAATTATATATATATATATATATATATATATATATATATATATATATATATATATATATACACATGCATTTACACGCTGATATTCACCTCTTATATGAGTATGTGCCCTCAATCATTGAACATTATGCGGCTAAGAATATCGATAAACAGTGGGGTAGGTAACATTGACAGCAGTTTTAACCCCCTCGATAGCGTCCTCGGTCACAAGGGGTGGGCGGCTGTGAAGTAGCCTCTCCCCTTCACCCCCCTGTGGTCCTAATAGAGCCACCAGCCATGTCCCCCACCCCTGCTGCAGTGAACTGTAGGCGATAGTGTCCCCTGAATTAGCGACGGTCGCACACGAGGAAGTGAGTCGACTCGACACTGTTCGACCGCCGTCGGAATATATATATATATATATATATATATATATATATATATATATATATATATATATATATATCGATTTTCGCTTTCTCCCTCTCTCCCTCTGGGGCTTGGGGTGAGGGACAGAGGGAGGGAGTGTGTGTGGGGGCTCAGAGACGCGAGCACTGCCCGGGGCAACCGGTTAGGAGGGAGGGAGGCGACTGTTAGGATGGGGGAATGGTGGCTCTGGGATGGCGGGCGTTTAATATATTGGCCTTGTGGGTGAGAAGATGACTCGGCAGAAGGATTTGAAATTCAGATAAGGCACCACGCTCCATCCGAGTTCAAAGGAAGGGAAAGGAGAGAGTGAGAGGTATCCTCCTACAGCTGTACTACGCTCCCTTCATATATATATGTATATGTATATATATATATATATATATATATATATATATATATATATATAAATATGATTTCCCCGAAGTAACACGAAAGTGTTGATTTGCAAACTTGAAAAGTAGCAAACACTTATAAGAACACATAAAAAGGACATTCACACGTTATTTGTTAATAATTTCGTTGGAATTTAGCTCGTCCTAATGCGTATATATGAATAAAAAATCTAGCTCTAGTGGACACAGACAAATACTCAGAAACATCCAGAAAAATACTAAACAAACCCCCCTCTCTCTCTCTCCTCGTCTCTCTTAACCATAGATACCTAGTGCTCTATACTATTCTTCCTCATTCCTCCTTTCGGTCCATTCGATCCATTATTCTCTCCTCTCCATTCACACCATATATATATATATATACATATATCAATTGATGAGCCTCCAGTCTACTACGTCTATCCTCCTGCTTCAAATGACCACGTTTCCATAGCCACACACAAAACTACGCTTAACATATCAAAGTTTCCAAAACGAATCTTTTCTTATTAACATCCTTATAATCACCGTCTCTCTCTCATCTTAACTCCCTCCTCCTCATCCTTGTCTGTGAAAGCCTCTTTGCCTAATATCACGCAATTCTTCACCTTACGTCCATACTAATACTTCGATACCATCTTTGGTACAAATAACACTTCCAGAGACGTATAAACTGTTCTATCTGCTCTAGTTTTATTGCCCTCCTATTTCAATGCTTAGCTTAGGTTGTAGTATATACATAACACAAAGCAAAGTAATCAGCCTGAAGGTCGGTTTAGTAGGTGATGGTAGAGTTTACCCAGTGCTAAGCCCTATACGGCATGTGAAATTCACACATCAGGGTAGGGGGGCCAGTTCCCTTGCCTTTCCCTGTCCTGGTTATGGTTTCCCAGGAAGATCTGGTACCCGAAAAATCACTTAAGTTTGGGTGGAGCTGCAGGTGCCCAGGGTGCCTTTCCCGGGAATCGAACCTGGGACCCTCCGATCATCACTCCAATGCTCTACCCCCTGGACTAGACTATATATATATATATATATATATATATATATATATATATATATATATATATATATATATATATGGGTTTGTTGGGAGAAATCCTGTGGAGGCAGGAAAAGTGGATGAAGGGGGTATTGACCGGCAGTGGGATGTTGAAGACTGTGATACAGGGTAGAATGTTGGGCAAAAGAGGAAAGGGAAGGAACAGGATAGGGATGTTGGACGGGATGAAGGGAGGAAGAAAGTACTCAGAGATGAAGAAGGACCTGATATAGTGTAGGATGATGGATTTGGTGTTTTGTTAGGAGTAAGAAAATATTGGTTTGGTAGTTGTGTCCATCCAAAAACCTACCTTAACCGGTAGATTACCTTAAAAAAAAAATATATATATATATATATATATATGGTACCAGGTCCTCCTGGGAAACCATAACCGGCACACGGAAAGGAACTGGCCCCCCTACCCTGATGTGTGAATTTTCGCACGCCGAATAAGGCTTAGTACTGGGTGAACTCTGCCATCACCTACTAAACCGACCTTTGGGTAAATTACTGTGTTTATGGCTTTATATATATATAGGTATGTATGTATATATATATATATATATATATATAGGTATGTATGTATATATATATATATATAGGTATGTATGTATATATATATATATATATATATAGGTATGTATATATATAAATATATATATATATATATATATATATATATATATATATATATATATATATATATATATATATATATATATATATATATATATATATATATATATATATATATATATATACACACACGTAATTTTAATAGGACCGCGATCTTGTGTTCTTGAGGAGGAACAATAAACTCCATATTGTTGACGCTCCAGGCTCCTTGCACACAAAACCGGTTGAGTTATATGCTGCCGCACTTGGCCTTTCCTTTGTTTCGCGTAATGTCACCCGCGGCGGTCACTGACAGTTAGGCCGACCGTTGAACGCCACGACCATATGGATAAAAGGATAATTAGGATTACAGGACAATTAGTTTGATATCCCACGCAGCTAAAGTTGTTCTCAGGATCATAAACAAAAGGACAAATGATTAATACTTAGGGGATGATCAGTTTATGGGTTTAGGAAGGGGAGAGGTACGCATGTGATGCCATTGCAATAATAATGAGATCACTAATCGAGAGGAATATAGAACACAACCAGGAGGTATTTGCATGTTTCGTAGATTTCGAAAGAGCGTTTGATAGAGTGAATTGGGAAAAACTAATGAGTGTATTGCAGAATATAGGAATAGATTGGAATAGGGAAAGGAGGCTAATCCGCAACCTGTGCATGTCTCAGACTGCTCAGGTACGAGTTGGGAACGGGGAGTCCGGTTGGGCAGTGTTAGGAAGGGGTGTAAGGCAGGGTTGCCCATTATGACCGTTGCTGTTCATCCTGTATGCAGAGGAAATGATTAAAGAGAGGCATTATGGGAAGAACTGGAGGTAGGAATGAAGGTGGGCGGGGAATTCATTTAAAATCAGTTAGGTTTGCTGATGACCAAGCTTTAGTTTGTCGGTCAGCCAATAGAGGGGTTGCCAGCATTGCTGAGCGAATTGGAAATTCAGTGCGACAGGTATGGGATATAGAATCAATATATTAATAAAACAAAGGTTATGCGATTTCCTAGAAAGAAAAAGGCTAAGCTAAACATTGAAATAAGAGGGCAAAAACTAGAGCAGGTAGAACAGTTTAAACGCATCTCAGGAAGTGATATTTGGACCAACACAGTATCAGAGTAGTAGGGACGTAAGGAGAAGAATTGCGCTCTTAGTAATGGATAGGGTGGAGAGAAACCCGGTGTCGGCATTAGCTTACTCTTTACGAAAGACGCCAAAGGGGTCCGCAGCTTAACGTTCCTTCCAACGGACGGCGTACTCACTCAAAGTGCCCTCCACAAAGCACCTCAAGTAGGGATATCGAGATACCACTGAAAAAAATTCAACACCGCCGGGATTTGAACCCTGTCCCTCTGGGTGGACCCCCGCACTATCTCGATCTTCGTAATCAGGCAAAGAGGTTTTACAGACAAGGAGGAGGAGGATGGAATTAAGATGAGAGGGACGTTGATTATAAGGATGTTTTAAGAAAAGACTCGTAAGAAAACTTTGATATGTTAAGCGTAGTTATGTGTGTGGCTATGGAAACGTGGTCATTGAAGCAGGAGGATAGACGTAGACTGGAGGCTATTGTAGATATGTGGGTGTGGGGAGAAGAATGGAGAAGGTGAAATGGACCGAAAGAAGGAAAACAAATGAGGAAGTACTTGGTATGGTGAAAGGCGAAGAGAGGGGTTTGTTGGGAGATATTACTAAGGAGGAGGCAGATGAAGAATGGATGAAGGGGGTATTGATCGGCAATAGTGGGATGTTGGAGAAGACTGTAATAGAGGGGAGAATGTTAATGGCATACGAGGAAAGGGAAGGAACAGGAGAAAGGGATGTCTTGGATAGGGGATGAAGGGAGGAAGGAAGTACTCAGAGATGAAGAGGGACCTGATGTAGAGTAGGATGTTGTTTTGCTAGGGGTCACAAATTGTTTAATTAATAGCTCTGTCCATCCAGTAGATTACCTAATTATATATATATATATATATATATATATATATATATATATATATATATATGCATATACATTTATCGCATTTTCAAATAATATTGCCTCCCATAATTTTCACATGTCTTCATAATATCAACACACAATGTTTGTTATCTTGTTAACACACAACAATTTGTTTATCTCTGTTTCCAGGACACAACACAGCCGTGCCAACCCATTTTGGATAACTACTGTACGGTTTCTAAAGCCATCAGTAGATACGAGAATTTGCAGAATATAAGGTAAGGAAGTATAACTTTTTCTTTGTTCTAAATACACATTACTCAGTCAATTATTAATTTCTTAAACCCTATCCTGAAAATGGACATCTTAACTTCGACCTGAGACCCAGAGTCAATTGTTGATTCGTTTCCATGGCAACCGTTGCTGTTTATCCTCGACGCGGGGATGTATGCTAAGGGATTGTTTCTCATTTTATAAATAATATCTTAGCAACATTAAAACTACATTAGTTCTTCTCACATTTTAGGCAATAAATGGTGTTTGGTTTTAAAAATAGCGCGCGGTCGCCATATTTGTCCATATAACTCGCGATTCGTATCATATGGTTACCGCTATTGTTGATTTTCGGACGTCGCGACATATTCACGGTGGGTAATTTGACATGTTACGAGGTCACGAATAATCTGCAATTAGCTATTAGCGTATAAGTTCTTATGTTTACGCAAATAAAACCTTCGCGGAAAAAAATCTCTTCCATCAAATCCGCACGCATCCAGACCTTCTTTTGTTTCGTCGCGAGAGGAGAACAATTGAAGGACAAATCTATTTGGTGCGCACTCAATTCTAAATGCATTTCTTTGAGTTATACGTAACGGAGAAACTAAAAAATTGGATGAAGGCATTATTTGAAACGTTAACGTGACGAAATGTGAGCATGAAACCATAAAAAATTTGCATTTGCCATCTAAGAAATTTATGATTCGAAAGACGAAACAATAAATGAAAAAATGTGTCAATTGGACGCGAAAATGATGCTGTTCAACTTGTAAAGTCTTTTAATTTTTTCCTGAAAAACCGTTCACAATAAAAACATGATTAATATCTTAAGTTGATCATCAATTATTTTTCTACATTAAAATATTTTTTTAAATGTCCAATCAGCCATATTTTAGCCACGACAAACACTTTTTGGAAGTGATGTCAAACTCGAAAACAAACAAATATGCTTTTTCAGACATCTATGACGTTATATTTAAACAAATTTCCGTTAAAATAAATGAATAACACAATATTTATTGTTTAAACACGTAAATAAATATCCATAGCAACAAACTAACTTGATTTCATTGCTGTGGGTCAAATGGGTACGAAGAATATATTGAATTAATATAAATTATCTTTTCGAATTACGGTATTATGACGCCATTTCAGCAATCCATTGCATACATCACATAAAACCACAAAAAGTGGGTATTTACGTGAAATTCGCTGCGGATCTTTCCAGAGTGATATGTCAAAAAATAAATACTGAACATTATAAACATAATTCATATGCTTAAAACGTCGTCCCAGCGTCGTCTTCTGAAGACGACAGCCGAGCTGTCGAAACGTCTAAACCAAAAATTGTGAGTGTCCTTTCTTTGTGTCTTATATTCTACAAATCTACATCCGTGTTTAAATATATATTTGTGCGTTACATTCCGAAGATATATATATATATATATATATATATATATATATATATATATGTATATATAATATATATATATGTATATACATATATATATATGTATGTATATATATATATATATATATAAATTACTTATATTGGAGAAATAATATCATTATGATATCACCATCACCAATAAATCTACCCCCCTCCCCGCTATCTATCTATCTATATATATATATATATATATATATATATATATATATATATATATATATATATATATATATATATATATATATATATAGATCCCCCTAAATAGACCAGACGCACGCGACGCTGGATGCCTCCGCGACCCCCCCATTTCGTCAAATCAGCACTCCACACACCCTCCCCAACCTCCCCTTCCGACCACGCGCACCTCAACATTCATTTGTTCCGCTCCGTCGATTCCGAAACTCGACGCCGTGGGCGGTGCTGTGGTCGAGCTAATTACGTCACGCCGTCATCACGACAACAGACGCCCCGTCGTGGATACGGGAATAATATGATTATTATATTATCTTAATTATGCGAGGATATAATGGCCGGCAGACGGAATTCATCCTTCCCTTTCCCATAACTCAATTCGCACGTCCATGGCTTGTATTAATTGAATTCGCAACGGTCTTCGGATTAGTACAAAGGACTTTTTCTTTTTAAATTTTAAAATTCGTCAATACATATTCGCACGGACGTGATGTGTTTACGGCGTTGTCATGGAGATCTTAGGGAATTGTTTACGCATGAGCGGACATGTTGTTTCTTCATCACAGAGTTCATTTCACGGTTTGTATAGCGGTCTTTTTTGGATTTGAACGTATATACACCGGTGGGAATTAGACCGTTAAAACTCTACGAAGATGCACGGAAATTATAACACAAAGTGAGGA
>NW_027286305.1:0-30776 GCF_022747635.1 Hetaerina americana
TCACCGGGATATCATGTAATGTCATACCAGTCACAGCGAGGCGTTAATACTTAACATTGAACTTTGTCAAATTTGTGTAGTTGAAATCACCCTTATGACATCTGTTAATAAATTCATCCACACAGAGTACCAAATTAGTAAAATATCTCGGGTACGCAGCGATATGTAAACGGAGACAGTTTTTTTTTCAAAATCTCGGAATGGATGACAAACGTCCTCCATTAGCGAACATTTATGACAGTCATCACCTACCTCCTGCCGTGATAATGTCAAATTTTGCAATGCAACTACTGGTAATAAGAATGATTAAATTCGAGTCAACTAGTGTTACTTTCGAATAACGTTCCCCCATTGACACAACTGTCATTTACATATGAACACTAGAAACTAACACACACGAACGTGCACATAGACCTACGCAACCTTCAGTCGTCTACTTCATCGTGAGTGGATTGAATCCTCTTAACTCCTGATTGACTTTCGCTTCACATTGCAATGATCCCAGATTGGCCGGGGAAAAGACGACTATTTGTTTTCCTGTTCACTGGAATGCTTATTTCGTATCTTTTATGGTGATGTGCTAGGTACCAGACAGCTTAAAATTGTTAATCATCGTTCTTTTATTACTCGTGACGATAAAGTTGCTTCCGCATCGCTAAGAACCTCAAGGAATCAACAATGAACGGGGATGAAATATTTGATGGGTCCACATGTATTGATTAAGTAATGCAGAACGAAGTAGATACTGAGTAATTGAATTAACACAGGGGCTTCTTCGAGACAGAACCGAGAAATGATGTTCCGTGAACTGTCGACGGTGATAGAGTTCCACGAAAGAGAGGTCGTAGAGGAATGAACGGTTCCGGCTGTTAATGCCGCCCCTAGTCCCCCCAACCCCGCAAGCACTGGAAACCAGCCTGGATCCCTGATTACGATCCCAGGAAAAATCGTGTTCAAGTCTTTCCTACGCCAGATAGTATAATCTGTCATCACTATTGAACGCCGCATCACGCCCCGACGGCTTTTTCCCACGTTTTTTTTATTTATTCACAGGAATGTTTTCCAGGTAAGGGCTATTCACTCTACCTTATCCGTCAATCACTATCCCGACCCTCGAAAGTTATAAGGAAAAGTCGACCATTGCTCTAATGAAAGATATTATTCCAACGGCATGGAGGTAAAAAACAAGATCCATATGCTTGACACACATTATGTCGATTGGAAACAAGTGGAAACGATGTGAAATTAGGTTGGAAGCAACTGAAAAATATTGTGACACGAATACAAGCCGTCATAGCTCCGCAACTACGACGAAAGGGATGTGGATATTATTGAGTTAAACGCATCTGTCCTATTTGCTTATGGCGATTCCCATCGTAATGATCGCGCATACAATCCCGCGATGCGCCCTATTTTCGCCGTTTCCGTGAATAAGACGTACGGCGGGGGATGTGTACCGAGCGAAATTGCCGACACGAATTACGTACGCTTACGAGAGCCTGGTTTTCAAGGAGTCGCTTTCACGTTGACTACGTCCCCGAGGTATCCCATCACACAGGGTCATTTAACGTGACATACAGCGTGTGTGTGGGAGGGATTTTTTTTTTTAAGGTCGTAGGGGTGTATTCCGTAACTTGACGGCACCGTGGAGAAAAGCACATCCAACGCATCGCACAGATAAGGAAGGTTAATAAAAGAAATGTACGCGATAACAAGTCGACGGCAGACGACTCTCCTCTTCGAAAGACGTGCAAGGAAACTAGGGTAGACATCCGCGGAAACGTGGATGTGGCGCCGTTTCAACGACAATAAGAGTTTTCCCGTGATGAAGTATCATTTCGTTTCCGATGACATGCCGGTTGCTACAAATTCATCATCCCGCAACGAGGTACCGACGTCCGAAGCCGTTGGAGACGGAGCAAACTCGTCACGGCCGGGTCGCCACTGCGCGCCCTCGGCTACTACATTGTTTTTCCCGCCCGCTCACGGGGCTAAAGCATAATTCGGCGCCATCCTCGACTTTGTTGTACGTGAACTTTGACGTCCCATTCGCGTGCGTACAGTTCATTTCTTTTTCCCCTTCGGCCACCCCATGCAACCATTTCGAAGCCCACGCGGACGCGTCGTAAGGCGTGCGCTTAACGGGTGACTCCGTCTCCATTTGCGACTCGATAATCCTTTCCCACGGGCGCGGGAGGTGGGTGCGTCGCGACGCCCCCGAGTCGTCGAAAAATGCATAAACGTCCGCTTACGGGACAGGCACCGGGGAGGAACAGGAGGAAGGTTTGACAGGCGCCGAGTCAGGGGGAAGGCGTCCGAAGGGACCGTCTTCTCGGGGCCGCTTTCCGCGGCCGGCGCGCGGCCCACCGGGTCGCGAGCGCGTCCAATACCAGGTGAAGGATGGCCTCGAACGTACGTTACCTCGGATCTCGAGGAATCGACCCCGGTAGAAACGTGTGCAACGTTTATTCCCGGGTACGCCTTCGACAGGACGACAACCCGTATTTTGACGACCCGCTGCACACGAACTGGGCTCGCCAAACGCCTGGCGCCGCCACGGCCGACAGGGTGGAACCCTGACGGGCGCCGCGGCGCAAGGCGCCCTCGTTACGCGCCCCCGACACTCTCCGAAACGCGAAAGTCGGAGGAGGAGTGGAGTACAAACAATCCGAGAAGCGCACCGGAGGCGAGAGGAAGAGATCGTATTTTGCTCCGAAATGGTACGATAGCAAGGTGGACTTTCGTATGAAATCCATGTCTTGGTAATTTTCTCTTTCTATCATCACGCAGCAGCCGATAACATGGCAGACGCAGCATCTGGAGCAGCGGCAGCCGCACCACCGGCAGCCCAGCCTTCGGGCACCGTCGCAGTAAAACCCCTGCCTTCTTCAGGAACCTCCGCGGCTTCCAAGAAGGCCAGCAAGGGCGGAGCAGCCAAGAAGGCTCGCGCAAAGCCGTCGCACCCGCCCACTTCCGAGATGGTTAACAACGCAGTCAAGGGCCTCAAGGAGCGCGGTGGCTCTTCCCTTCAAGCCATCAAGAAGTACATCGCAGCCAGCTACAAAGTGGACGCCGAGAGGCTCTCGCCTTTCATCAAGAAGTACCTCAAGGCGGCCGTCACCGCCGGAACTCTCGTCCAGACCAAGGGAAAGGGCGCCTCAGGTTCCTTCAAGCTGAGCCACAGCAAGAAGGCCGCACCCGCGGCAGCCAGCGGGACGACCAAGGCGAAAAAGGTCGTCAAGAAGACGGGAGTAAAGAAACCGAAAGCGGTCGGAGCCAAGAAGTCCTCCGAGAAGGCGTCCAGTGGCACCAAGAGGTCCGCGCCCAAGGAGCGAAGCAAGTCCGCGCCACCAGCCAAGAAGGCGAAGAAGGCGGCGGACAAGCCAAAGAAGAAGCCGGCGGCTGGGAAACCCGCCGCCAAGGCGGCAAAGTCCCCGTCGAAGGCGAAAAAGGCGGCCACCAAACCCAAGACCCCCAAGCCCAAGAAGACGCCCACCAAGGCCAAGCCCGCCGCCAAGAAACCTTCCGCCGCCCAGAAAAAGAAGTGAACCATCACTGCTTCGCCACCGGCGCACCTAGGACAGCAGACAGCGTCCAATCTCGGTCCTTTTTAGGACCATCATGTCTTCCAAAGATGCTTGCCACTCAATGCCCACGCCACTGAGCACGCCCAAAGTTAACATTTATCATGATTAATGCCATGCAAAAACAACGGTCCTATTTAAAATTGATGATGCGACATGGACGGACGAAAAAAAAAATTAAGAATAACATTCATAGAACGTGTAAAATGAACAACACGTCACGGAGTATTGTTTTCTTTTCGTTAAGCGCGTCAGGTAAGCATCGCACG
The DNA here is from genome assembly GCF_022747635.1 of Hetaerina americana. NCBI lineage: Eukaryota > Metazoa > Arthropoda > Insecta > Odonata > Calopterygidae > Hetaerina > Hetaerina americana. Next base: position 3,854 of record NW_027286305.1, read on the forward strand.
AACTTTTATTTCATCTCATTTCATGCGTAGCCGTGCAAACGCACTTGCCATGCGCAAAGGAAATTTCATGTCGTCCATCATTCCAATGGATTTACATCGTCGTTAATTATTGTGCGATCGTGCTAAATTCAAACTTTTAAGTATGTACTGGTCCTGAAAAGGACCTTTGTTTTTCGGCCGAAAGTAGCTTTCTAAGCTCGCTCTCCGCGGATACGGCGGGCCAGCTGGATGTCCTTGGGCATGATGGTCACACGCTTAGCGTGGATGGCGCAGAGGTTGGTGTCCTCAAAGAGACCCACTAGGTAAGCCTCGCTGGCCTCCTGGAGAGCCATGACGGCGGAGCTCTGGAACCGAAGATCGGTCTTGAAGTCCTGGGCGATCTCACGCACCAGGCGCTGGAAGGGCAGCTTGCGGATGAGGAGCTCCGTGCTCTTCTGGTATCTCCTGATCTCACGAAGGGCCACGGTACCGGGGCGGTACCTGTGGGGCTTCTTGACGCCTCCCGTCGCCGGCGCGCTCTTGCGAGCGGCCTTGGTGGCCAGCTGCTTCCTCGGGGCCTTTCCTCCGGTGGACTTGCGGGCTGTCTGCTTCGTACGTGCCATTTCTGCGATCTGTAAAAAGCCGTTACGTTTTACGTTTAAAAGGTTTTTATTTCCGTATAGATTTACTATTACAAGGATTGACATAAAATATATATTGAAACATAATAAAAACAACACGGAAACCCCGTTTTAGGATACACTCCTCTTCGGGGTGGAAAGAAATAAATATAGTAAGGCTACAAAGATGGTAGCGGTTGCGGAAAAAACCTTTGATATACACTCTTTTCTGCGGGAGCGGTATCGGCCCGGTATTCACCCATGGGCGGAGGGAAACCCGTAAAACCTCCGCCAGACCACCGGGGAAGAGAGTTGGGAAGAACAGCAACGGAAGAAGAGACAACAGATAACAGTAACAGTAACAATATGACAGAAAAGGTAACAGGATGAATATAATACATTTAGATAGAATAAATAAATAAATAACGTCCAACTGATTCACTATCACTTTGATTTCGCACGTTTCACTTCACATCCTGGCACGTCTTCTACGTCGCAGGGGAAGAAGTGGTAGATCCGGATCCGGCTGCAGGGACGGCGGGAGCGGCAATACCGTGCGGACCTGATGAGATGGCAGGGAAGCCTCGGGGTAGTAGATGGGGAAGAGTGTGGAGATGACACGAGCTGGTGACTGCAGTTTAATCGCAGGACGGCGACGCAGTAGTCCTCCTAGGTGGCTCAGGATGTCGGTGAGCAGCTCCTCATTGTGGTCTGCCAGGCGGGCCGCTGATCTGATACGGATACGGCACAACCTGTGGAGGATCGGTTCGATATCAGTTCGGTCATACACATACTCTTCTGGGGTATCGTAAGGGAGGAGAAGCAACCGTCGCAGGATTCTACGCTCCAAAGATGCGAAGAGCCCCAAATTGTCCCGTGTAGGGAGGACCGCGAGCGCGGCATACTCCATGACAGGTCTCAGGAAGGCCTTGTACAGGAGCAAACCGCAGCTCTCGGACACTCCCCGGCCGTTTGCCCGGACGGCACGAATTAGATTGGCGCGACGGTTGCATCTCGCCCTCACCACCCCCAAATGGACCCTGAAAGAGAGATGCCTGTCCAGGTGGACGCCCAGGTAAGTGACGGAGGAGGATGGGAAAATACGCTTATCCCATAGGGTTAGGGAGTGGGGATTGGAGCCGGCTCCACGGCAATCGTGGCTACCGGCGAACACGATGAAGGTGGATTTTTGTGGGTTCGGCCGCAGGCGCCACCTCCGGAACCATCCCTCCAGGGTGGATGTAGCGCGTTGCAGATGTTTAACGGCCGTCTCCACCCGCTGTGCCCGTAACCACAGTGCTGTATCGTCAGCGTATTGTGCGAGTGTGACTCGCTTTCCAGGATTCTTATCTGTGGGCATGTCCCAGCAGAAAAGGGTAAAAAGTAGAGGGGAGAGGACGGTACCTTGAGGGACACCTGCGAGCAGAGGGAAGGGAAGGGATAGGTGTCCGTCCACTTGCACCCTCGCCTGCCTGTTGGAGAGAAATGAGTTTATTAGTCTGAGAAGGGGAGGAGTAACGCCGGGGGTAAGAGAGAGCTTGCCGATGAGGCCTTCATGCCACACCCTATCGAAAGCCCTCTCTATATCCAGGAACAGGGCTGCCACATACTGCCGCCGGTTGATTGCCTCTGCCGCCATTGTGGTGAGGTGGCAGAGAGGGTCAACGGTACATCTGTGTGGGCGGAAACCAAATTGATGTGGGGGAAGGACACCATTAGAGTTAAAGCGTAGTGTGAGACGTCGGGTAATGATTCTTTCGTACCACTTCCCGATCACACTGGTGAGGCATATCGGGCGATAATTCTCAGCCTTTTGGTGGTCCTTCCCAGCTTTAGGAATCATGACAACAGTCATGGGTTTCCAAGCCGTGGGATAATACCCTAAGGAAAGGAGAGAGTTGAATATCAGACGCAGGGGCGTGAAGCAGCTGGTGGCTTTCTGGATGTGACGGGTGGTGATCCCGTCCGGTCCTGGGGCCTTGTGGCGGCGGGGCATACAGTTTGCCATTTCCTCTTTGTCAATGGGGGAAGAAAGGGGGTCATCATCGGGTAGTGCCTCGGGTACCTCAAGGGGAAGAAGGGAGAATGGAAGCGAGTTCAGATGATGTAAGCAGGCCTGCTTATGTCGTTCGTCGAAGGCCGGGTCCTCCTGCGGGCGAAAAACATCAGTAAGAACCCGTCGAAATTCTTCCGCCTTCCCTAGCCCGTCGGCGACTGGGACGCCATCGTTGTTAATCAGGGAGATCCGGGTTGGTTTGTGTTGTCCGGAGAGAACCCGAAACTGCTTCCAGAATTTCGCCCCCTCCGTGCTATCATACTTGGAGCAGGCGATCGCCCAGGATTGCTCCTTGTGTGCTATCACCCGTCGACGGATGATCGCATTTGAGCGGTTCCATTCTGTTTTCAGTTCCGGGTCCCCGGTGCGGAGCCATTGCCTGTAAAGGGAACGCTTATATTTGATTAATTGAACTACATCAGGTGGAAGTGGGGGGCGCGAGGGATCTATCTGCTTCTTTGGAAGCCGCGCCGTCGCGTCCGCGAACGCTTCAGTCAGCCGTAGAAGGGCTTCATCGACTTCGCTACGCGAACGCGGGGCGGTGGCCCCCTCAGTTGCAGCTTCTACCGTGCTGTTGAAGGCCTCCCAGTCAGCGGCTTTATTGTCCGTGACTGTGAAGACCCTCTTGGCTGGGCGTCTCGTACCCTGGAATGGAAAAGAGAATGGGAGATGGTCCGACGTGATGCAGTCCCCAACGGTGATGCCGCCAGCAAGATGGGTAAGGTTGGAGGAGACCAGAGCCTGGTCGGGGAAGGAGGGACCACGTCCCACAAAGGTGGGAAAAGGAATGTCCAGTCGGACCAAGGGATGCCGAAGGAGGAAGGTATCCAACTGGCGCCCCTTCACCGTGGTGACCGCATCCCGAAAGGACCGACTCCGGGCATTAAAATCGCCAAGGATGACGCAGGAATGACCTAGGGAGAGAATAAAAGACAAGAGCGCCCCGGGCAGGGGGGCATGTGGCCTTGAGTAGAGCGTGCACACATACACCGTCCTACGACCGATGCGACACTCTACCAGGACAGCTTCATTCCCTCCTGACATGACGCTTGGAGGAATGGGCAGATCTTTCGCACCTATGTCCTTGTGGACAAGAAGCGATACTCCCCCTGACCGTGGAGCAGCCCTTGGCTTGGAAAATTCCTGAAAATGGGGAAGATTAACACGACGGTATGCTGGAAGGAAGGTTTCCACTAGGCCTAGAATTGAAATGGAAGCGTTAGAGATGTAGCTCTGGAGGAGTGGCTTCTTCTGTTTCACGCCCCCATTGACGTTGGCAAAGGCGATGTGCGCGGGCCTCATCTACAACGTGAAGCGTAAGAGGAAATGGCGGGGAATAGGGTATTCCTGGAATAAAGATTTGTTATATTGAAGCCGAAGACAGACCGTGCAGCGGAGTTCAGGATGAGCTCCATCTGCTGGCGGTGTCCCGGGGCAGCATTTGCGTACACCAGGGAGAGAAACCTCAACAGGTCTCCCTTGGTGACGGCTTCCTTGGCCTCAGGTGCATCATCCTTCGCCGCACCTACAATGGAAGGGTCTGGTAGAATTGGGGCAGTAGTGGCAAGAGAGACTGGGGCTGCGGGACGTTTGGGGCACTTCCAGGCCCCGGCGTGATGTTCGCCACCACAGTTAGGGCAGCGCAACGTCGTTGCGGTACAGGCAGCATCCCGGTGGGCTGCACCACACCTCCCGCACTTGGTGTCCATTCTGCACTCCGCCGTGGGGTGGCCGAATTCTTGGCACCTGAAACAACGTTGTGGGCGGGGTGGGGGGGGATGCGACGGCTCGCACCGATACAAGCGGCCGTAGCAGGTGAGGCCACCAGTGATTACAATTGAGGCCGCTTCCGCATCATAAGTGATGCAGCGGATTAAAGTTGTCTCGGAGTTGGTGGCCCGGGAGGTGATCCGCCAAAGGTTGGCCACGGGAACTCCGGCGTCGGTGAGGGCGTCCCTGATGTCCGCAGTTGTCATGAAGAGGTCAACTCCTCGCACTACGAAAGAAAAGGAGGGCTTTTTAGGGTCGGAGGGAGCGGAGGAAGATGCGGCGTTGGATTTAGGGGGACCCACAACAGAGACGACGCACGTCTCCCCCAACAGGGCGTCCAGCCGTTTCTTGCCTTCACCCTGAAGGAGAGACAGCTGCCGCCGCGGAAGTCGGACCCTCGCCGCTCTTTCCCCCGGGTAGACAATAATTTGGGAGGTGGCAAGGGAAGGGTGGACGGACCTCAGGGCCGTGAAGAATTTCTTCTGGCTCGTGTCCCGGGGAAGAGAGGAAAAATGGATTGTGGTATCATTGGAGGCTTGGGACGTCAGGCGGGGGGAGGAGGAAGGGGGGGAACGGGGGGTTTGGTTAGGGATAAGGCGGGCTGGTTCTGGAAGATCAACGGGAGGGGGAGGAGGGGTCTTCTTCACCTGTCTTTTGGGCTTGGGTTTCATAAGGGGTGCAGGCGGGTGAGTAGCATTGCTCGGGAGGGGGGAAAAGAGGGTTGGAAGAGGTGGGGGTTTCTGAGTAGGAGGATGGATTGGGGAAAAGGGGGAGGAGGGAGAATGGTTAAGGAGGTTGGCCGTCGGTGACATGGAAATCACCAGGCGGGGGGAGGGAGTTGATGAGGGGGAGAGGCATGCGGCACCTAGAGGTGAAGGGATTGATAGGAGAGAGGGGAGAGGAAGGAGTGGTGGGATAGGGGAGGGAGTAGGGGAGGGGCTTCCGTTCTCTTCAGGAGAGGCACCATCCTTGCGACGTTTCTTCCTCTTCCCCTTGCGTCCTCTCGCCTCCTGCCACTTCTCAGGGGGGTCTGAGGACGGCCTGTCCCGCAGGAAGTACCCCGGTCCTTCAGTCGACATGATCCCCCGTAGGTGAGATGAGCGCGGGTTGTCTTGGATGGGGATGGGTGAGAGGAGAAAGGATGCCGTTTATGGTCCTTATAAGGACCAAATGGGTTCTAGGAGGAGCGCAAGTACGCTCAGCGCAGCGGCGCGTTGGGTCCTGAGGGGACGAATTACACGGAAACGCACGCAAGAGCGGCGCTGGCTGAGAATGGGAGTGTTCTCAACCCTTCCCTAGTGCTGTGTGAGGCACAGCCCTAGAGGTGGAAGGGGGTCCTACGCACGTACGAAGCAGCAGCGTTCGCTTGACGCTGTGTGATTACCCAACCAACCCGGGGATCCTAATGGACCGCCTGCCCGCGAGCAGACGGGTACCGCTCTCTGCCCCCGCGGGTGAGAACCGGGGACTACGTTAGCCCGGCCCCGCTTTGTGTTTGCGTAGGAGGAGTCCACAAGATACTGCCGAAGAGTGCAACGGCGTGCAAGTCTTGTGGTTAAATTAAGGGGCCCTCTGCCAGGCCAACGAGTGCGTTGGGGGCGGCAAAGGGGGTTTAGTGTGCCAGCCGAAGAGTCAGAGGACCAATCCCTCTGTTTCACAAGATGATCACTAGACCGATGGTCCCCGGGCGGGGCGGTCCCTTCGGTCACCGGGTACGAAGGGGGGTTACCACTGGTGGGGCCCTTTCCTTCGTTCCGTGTGACCGGTCACTGAAATGGAAAAAGACCCTGAAAAGGGCCGAATGGCACGGCGAAAGAGTGCACCTCACTCCGAAGCTGCGGTCTCGGCGATGCTCCCGGTCGTTCCCTCGGAGAATAGACCGTTAGTCCCCGGGCGGGGCGGTCCCTTCGGTCAACGGGTGCGAAGGGGGGTTACCACTGGTGGGGCCCTTTCCTTCGTTCCGTGTGACCGGTCGCTGAAAAATTAAAGACCCTGAAAAGGGCCGAATGGCACGGCGCAAGAGTGCGCCTTACTCCGAAGCTGCGGTCTCGGCGATGCTCCCGGTCGTTCCCTCGGAGAATAGACCGTTAGTCCCCGGGCGGGGCGGTCCCTTCGGTCACCGGGTGCGAAGGGGGGTTACCACTGGTGGGGCCCTTTCCTTCGTTCCGTGTGACCGGTCGCTGAAAAATTAAAGACCCTGAAAAGGGCCGAGTGGCACGGCGCAAGAGTGCGCCTTACTCCGAAGCTGCGGTCTCGGCGATGCTCCCGGTCGTTCCCTCGGAGAATAGACCGTTAGTCCCCGGGCGGGGCGGTCCCTTCGGTCACCGGGTGCGAAGGGGGGTTACCACTGGTGGGGCCCTTTCCTTCGTTCCGAATGATCGGCCTGAAAAATAAATCGAAATGTGCTCCCCTTGCTCTTAGAAGAGCAAGTGAAGACTTGACGAAACGCGCCGACTTATATAGCCTAGGCTATGGGCCTGCTCGCTTCTGATTGGCTCTCGCCTCGTGAGCCCGCACGTCGGACGGAAACACCACTTGCGCGATGATTTCCTTCGCCGCTAGGTCTCGAAGCTCCTGCCGGGGTGCTAGGGTGCTGCTGGTGCTGCTGCGTTGCTGCTACTGCTCCTCTGCTGCTGCTGCTGCTGCTCTGCTGCTCCCTTGTCGTCGTTCGTGTCGTAAAAAGCCGGGTCAACGCCGTCTTTTAAGCACTTCCGAGAATGGCGCCAGATAGTACGGGCGACGCTGATTGGTGGAGAGGTCGGGTACGTCATCGCCGCGGCGGCGACGTTTATAAATACCGGCGAAGGTGCATTTCAGGTCATCAGACAGCAGCCCTTACTACGAGCAGACTACAGAGATGACTGGACGCGGCAAGGGAGGAAAAGGCCTGGGAAAGGGAGGAGCCAAACGTCATCGCAAAGTTCTCCGCGATAACATCCAGGGCATCACCAAGCCGGCCATCCGCCGTCTCGCCCGCCGAGGTGGAGTGAAGCGTATCTCCGGACTCATCTACGAGGAGACGCGCGGTGTGCTCAAGGTGTTCCTTGAGAACGTTATTCGTGACGCCGTCACCTACACCGAACACGCCAAGAGGAAGACCGTCACAGCCATGGACGTCGTGTACGCACTCAAGAGACAGGGCCGCACTCTCTACGGGTTTGGCGGTTAGACACGACGCGACGGGATCGCCATCCGACACCCGGCGTACGTCGATAAAAAAGGTCCTTCTAAGGACCAATACAATGTTCAGAGATGGAGCTAATCCTTTGCCATAACGGAACGAAAAATTATTCGCTATAGCGTATGTGACGGCGATAAATAGTAAAGTAAGACCTGTTCGAGCGCACAGGAAAAATGGCGGTGATAATAGAGTTGAAATTGTATGAGCCTTTACCGACGTTAAAGACATTGTCAGCGAATCGGAATAAGCACGTGGCAACGGACTGGCGACAATGTATATCGCGCCGTTGCAACCGTACATGAATAAGCACGTGGCAACGGACTGGCGACAATGTGTATCGCGCCGTTGCAACCATACATGTTAACAAGAAATAACGTAGTTAAGCGGCAGATTGCAGGTGAAATTTTATGACAGACTATGAAATACATTGTAAACGAAGCAGTGTCACCTTCAATCATTCTTCGTTGCATTTCAGCACAAACGCTTTCACTTTTTATACGCTTTATTTCCCATCGTTTACCTTAGCCCAATTATAGCTCCACGTTTCATTCGCTATGCTTATTACGTTTATTGTTATTATTATTTTTTTCACATGACATTTATCGCGTACATCTCTCTAGTATGTTCTGGTCCTGAAAAGGACCTTTTATGCGCACAGCGTGATGCTTATGCCTTCTTCTCAGTCTTCTTGGGCAGGAGCACCGCCTGGATGTTCGGAAGGACACCTCCCTGAGCGATGGTAACGCCCGACAGGAGCTTATTCAACTCCTCGTCGTTGCGGATGGCCAACTGCAAGTGACGAGGGATGATTCTCGTCTTCTTGTTGTCCCTGGCAGCGTTACCGGCCAACTCGAGGACTTCCGCGGCCAGGTACTCCATGACGGCGGCCAAGTAGACTGGGGCACCGGCACCAACACGCTCGGCATAGTTCCCCTTGCGGAGCAGACGGTGGATACGACCGACCGGAAACTGAAGACCGGCCCTGCTGGAGCGGGACTTGGACTTCCCCTTCACTTTTCCTCCCTTTCCTCGTCCGGACATGGCTGAATGCTTCTTTATCTGGTAGTGCTGTCTAATCGCTGTCAGACTCCTGGGCGCATTTATATAGGCTGCCGCCGTCCTAGCGACGCCACATCATGCTTTTACGTGATTGGTCGTCGAGGAGATTCGGCTCACGGAACGGACCAGGGGTACATAAGCAGGCGACTGATGTTCGGCGAAAATACTGAAATCGACCCCGTTCGCCGAACGTGATCACCATGCCACCCAAGACGAGCGGAAAGGCTGCGAAGAAAGCGGGCAAGGCCCAGAAGAACATCTCCAAGGGAGACAAGAAGAAGAAGCGCAGGAGGAAGGAGAGCTACGCAATCTACATCTACAAAGTGCTGAAGCAGGTGCACCCCGACACCGGAATCTCCAGCAAGGCCATGAGCATCATGAACAGCTTCGTCAACGATATTTTCGAGAGAATCGCCGCCGAAGCTTCTCGCCTGGCTCACTACAACAAGCGCTCCACCATCACCAGCCGGGAGGTGCAGACCGCCGTCAGGCTCTTGCTTCCCGGTGAGCTGGCCAAGCACGCCGTCTCCGAGGGGACCAAGGCCGTCACCAAGTACACCAGCTCAAAGTAAATTCCTCGACGGGATTGCTTTGATGCATCCTAACGGCCCTTCTAAGGGCCATGAAATAATCTTCAGTTTTCAAATACCCGACTGCGATGGGCAATCGTCAATACTCGGCCGCAAAGGACGTACATAAATAAACGTAAAAACCTGGGAAATTAGAGTCCCACGCTTTCCTCCGATTCACCAACTACTTACCTGGTGTGCACGCGCGCGGTTCACGAAAAAATAGAGTAAATGTAAAGGAGAAACTTATGACAATAAAAGATGGACGAATTTCTTACCTCCTATTCAAATATATTTTCTACTGCTATGCGTCTGCATTTGATGAAAATGACCGTCGAGATATTAAGGAAAAAATATTATATTCCCATGATTACTTCCCTTTCACCCAGTACTTTTCAAACCACTGACCTGCTATGCTCGTTTCTCAGACGTAAGCCTTGACTTACATGTCTCCCTCCGTCAAAAATAATATGGATTCACGGCGTCCGTCTCCCTCCGAAACTGGTACGCTTGTGGTCACGTTGCTCCTGCTTCACTTCCAGGGGCAGTAAATGACAGGTCCCCACATGCCCTTCCCACGCGGCCGTTTTTCCGCGAAGGCTAATTCCGCTTAACCTCCCGTCCCATCCGCTACGTCGTAAAACTCCTCGGGGGTTCAACGCGAGGAGGCAGGTAATGCGACCCGTCCTCGCCCCAAGTTTCTACGTTAACCAGAAAAGGGCTGTCGCAATGACCCACGTGGCATTCCGCACGAGGAAGAAATTTCTGTGGAAACCTCGCAAGCATAGAACGCAGCTGGGCAACAGCGTTCCTTGTACATTCACCAAGTCGTGACGAGCAGGCGTCGCAATAAACAAAATGGCGGGCAGTGAGCGCTTCCGTGGATTTTCCATTGTGCTAATTCTATCCAATCAATCAATTCCCAGAAACTATTTCTACGGAATGCATCGTCGTTAACAGCATATGGAATCAGCATCATTCGCACAAATAACAATTTATGTAATGGGCATCGGGTTTCCTTCTTGGAAAATCGCCATCTCGCTGAAACAATGTTGATAAACCTCCTCTGAACGAATCCCCCAAGTATTTTAAAGTCGATTGAGTGATTTTTCATCCTTTTCCGCAATTTTTTTTTTGCGATACTGCAACGATTTATCAGCAATTGATTACAAATGCATCGAGACAGACGTGACAAGTAGACCAGTTCTTTGATCACCATGCCTCCAAATGACCGATTCTTGTTATAGTTTTGAACCGGGGTCCCTTCCGCGGGACACGACTCATTCCCCTTCTTTTGAACGAAATTAACCTTTCCAGAAATCTTTACTTGTCTTGTCACGCCACAGAACAGAAAATGTTTCTCTAGGCAAAAGTTAAATGGTCCCAGTCCCAACTTACCCGCTAATTTTATTACGTTGATACACAAGGGATGGAAGGACATACGTTAATGTTGTTTATTTCTTTGCGGGATTAGGGAAATGAAATCTAGGGAAAAGAGGTCGAAGTTTGACGTGAAAGAGAAATCTTTAAAATTAGCGGCCGGTATAATCATTTATGAGATGATTGCATAACGTTTTCATTAAGGCGACTCTTCCTACAAGTGCATTTCTGACGAAAAAGGTTGCCGCATGTGCCTACCTGTCCGTCCTTTTAGCATTTCAACTTTCTGCAAATTTGGTGAAAATCTTTACCGCATTAGCCCCATTGAAGAATCCACCCCGGCCGCATTTTGACACTAGGTACACGAGATCGTCACTTCACCGTATTCGACAACCGATTTCCCGCAGTGGCGTTAACCGAAGGACGCTCGGCTTTGAGGACAATAGTGATTCGTGAAGCGATATTTAATCAGATTCATCTAGTAACAGTGGCCGGGAATGGAATGGAATAACGTCCTTGCCTAGGCAACTTAGTAACATACAACTTAACTACGGACGGGAGAAAATGCCGACGAGCCGTGAAGCGGTGTAAATTTCATAACGATCGTGTGATTTTAAGACTCATGATATACACCATGACGATTAATTACCTTAGCAGTTGTGGTGATGCTTAATCACCGGGATATCATGTAATGTCATACCAGTCACAGCGAGGCGTTAATACTTAACATTGAACTTTGTCAAATTTGTGTAGTTGAAATCACCCTTATGACATCTGTTAATAAATTCATCCACACAGAGTACCAAATTAGTAAAATATCTCGGGTACGCAGCGATATGTAAACGGAGACAGTTTTTTTTTCAAAATCTCGGAATGGATGACAAACGTCCTCCATTAGCGAACATTTATGACAGTCATCACCTACCTCCTGCCGTGATAATGTCAAATTTTGCAATGCAACTACTGGTAATAAGAATGATTAAATTCGAGTCAACTAGTGTTACTTTCGAATAACGTTCCCCCATTGACACAACTGTCATTTACATATGAACACTAGAAACTAACACACACGAACGTGCACATAGACCTACGCAACCTTCAGTCGTCTACTTCATCGTGAGTGGATTGAATCCTCTTAACTCCTGATTGACTTTCGCTTCACATTGCAATGATCCCAGATTGGCCGGGGAAAAGACGACTATTTGTTTTCCTGTTCACTGGAATGCTTATTTCGTATCTTTTATGGTGATGTGCTAGGTACCAGACAGCTTAAAATTGTTAATCATCGTTCTTTTATTACTCGTGACGATAAAGTTGCTTCCGCATCGCTAAGAACCTCAAGGAATCAACAATGAACGGGGATGAAATATTTGATGGGTCCACATGTATTGATTAAGTAATGCAGAACGAAGTAGATACTGAGTAATTGAATTAACACAGGGGCTTCTTCGAGACAGAACCGAGAAATGATGTTCCGTGAACTGTCGACGGTGATAGAGTTCCACGAAAGAGAGGTCGTAGAGGAATGAACGGTTCCGGCTGTTAATGCCGCCCCTAGTCCCCCCAACCCCGCAAGCACTGGAAACCAGCCTGGATCCCTGATTACGATCCCAGGAAAAATCGTGTTCAAGTCTTTCCTACGCCAGATAGTATAATCTGTCATCACTATTGAACGCCGCATCACGCCCCGACGGCTTTTTCCCACGTTTTTTTTATTTATTCACAGGAATGTTTTCCAGGTAAGGGCTATTCACTCTACCTTATCCGTCAATCACTATCCCGACCCTCGAAAGTTATAAGGAAAAGTCGACCATTGCTCTAATGAAAGATATTATTCCAACGGCATGGAGGTAAAAAACAAGATCCATATGCTTGACACACATTATGTCGATTGGAAACAAGTGGAAACGATGTGAAATTAGGTTGGAAGCAACTGAAAAATATTGTGACACGAATACAAGCCGTCATAGCTCCGCAACTACGACGAAAGGGATGTGGATATTATTGAGTTAAACGCATCTGTCCTATTTGCTTATGGCGATTCCCATCGTAATGATCGCGCATACAATCCCGCGATGCGCCCTATTTTCGCCGTTTCCGTGAATAAGACGTACGGCGGGGGATGTGTACCGAGCGAAATTGCCGACACGAATTACGTACGCTTACGAGAGCCTGGTTTTCAAGGAGTCGCTTTCACGTTGACTACGTCCCCGAGGTATCCCATCACACAGGGTCATTTAACGTGACATACAGCGTGTGTGTGGGAGGGATTTTTTTTTTTAAGGTCGTAGGGGTGTATTCCGTAACTTGACGGCACCGTGGAGAAAAGCACATCCAACGCATCGCACAGATAAGGAAGGTTAATAAAAGAAATGTACGCGATAACAAGTCGACGGCAGACGACTCTCCTCTTCGAAAGACGTGCAAGGAAACTAGGGTAGACATCCGCGGAAACGTGGATGTGGCGCCGTTTCAACGACAATAAGAGTTTTCCCGTGATGAAGTATCATTTCGTTTCCGATGACATGCCGGTTGCTACAAATTCATCATCCCGCAACGAGGTACCGACGTCCGAAGCCGTTGGAGACGGAGCAAACTCGTCACGGCCGGGTCGCCACTGCGCGCCCTCGGCTACTACATTGTTTTTCCCGCCCGCTCACGGGGCTAAAGCATAATTCGGCGCCATCCTCGACTTTGTTGTACGTGAACTTTGACGTCCCATTCGCGTGCGTACAGTTCATTTCTTTTTCCCCTTCGGCCACCCCATGCAACCATTTCGAAGCCCACGCGGACGCAGACCAGACCAGACCATTGGAAGTAATCCTATAACTACTCCTTCGGATTCACATCCTTTAGAGGCAGAGTTGGTATTTGTGTTGCGGTAATTTTTATAAGGTTAGTAGGGTGACAGGATAGTTCAGTTGTCTTGTTGTATTTCAATTACTTTTTTTTTTTTTTTTTTTTTTTAGTATTAATTTTTTTTTTTTTTTTTTTTTTTTTTAATTATTATTATTATTTTTTTTTTTAATATGGTTTTTTTTTTTTTTTTTTTGTTTTTTTTTTTTTTTTTTATTATTCGGTAGAGTTCATTATTTTTTTTTTTTTTTTTTTTTTTTTTTTTTTTTTTTTTTTTTAAATTTGGTTATAAGGGTGAAGTGAGGGATACATTTCTCAGGTAGGATCAGGTGGAAGTAGGTTGGGGATATCAGGAGAGCCAGGCCCTTGTCTCGTTTTAGTCTTTTTCTGCTGAGGAGTTTCCTTCGGTGGGGGGAAATTACGATGGGGTTGGTTAAGGGTAGGGTGAAAGGTTATATTTGCCGGCAGGTTTAGGCGTCTCTTCTTTTTAGGGATGCACGTTTTAGATTTTACCAGTTGGTGTGGGTAGGGGTAAATTCCAGAAGGTAGTGACGAGGACCAAAGGTTTGCGATGAGAGGATTTTTCGATTGCTCAAGCGACTTCCTGTAACTTATTAGGGCGGCATGAATGGCCTCATTTATTGTTGGAAGGTTAAGTTCTTTGAAAACATTCGCTGTTGGAATAAACCAGCGTGCTCCTCCAAGCCGGCGAGCAATCTTGTTCTGCCAAATCTGTACTTTCTTCAACGCAAATGCAGGGGCTGTGGCCCAAATTGGAGATGCATATAGAATTTGTGGTAGCAATACTGAGTTTAGGATATTCAATTTATTAGAGAGGGAGGTTTTGGAGGTTTGAGTAAGAAGAGGATGTAAGGCAAATGCGGTAGAGCGGATTTTGGAAATTTTATGGTTGATATGAGGAACGAAGGATAATTTAGAGTCCATTACTACACCTAAAAATGTGTGGGTTGGTTTCTGTGGGAGAATTTGTTGATTTAAGGTAAGATAGGTATTGTTATATTTTGTCGGGTGTCGAGTGAAGCATACTTTGGTGCATTTAGAGGGATTTACAGATAATCTCCACTCAGCAAGCCAGGACTCGATTAGAGCAAGGTGTGCTTGCAGAGCGTCAGTGGTTTTGTAAGGCCACCAGCTCTGAGCTGCGATGGCTGTGTCATCGGCGTAGAGGAATAGGTGAGTATCAGGGTGGTTGGGAATGTCATCTATATAAATGTTGAACAGTATTGGACTTAGGACTGCACCTTGGGGTACGCCTGTGTAAATATTATGGTATCTTGATTTGTAGGAATGGTGGGAAATGGAAAAGGTGCGGTTAGATAAGAAGGATTGAATCAATTTTAGGAGGTATAACGGGATGTTCTTTTGGCTCAGCTTGTAGAGCAAACCTTCATGCCACACCTTGTCAAATGCTTGGCTAATGTCAAGGAATACCGCAGAGGTTACAAGTTTAGTATTAAAACCGGAGGTAATCAATTCCGTAAGTCGGTTAATTTGGTGAACAGTGGATGTTTTGGCTGTGAACCCAAATTGTTCGTTCCTGTATAGTGGATGAGAAAGTTGTTTGAGGCGGTTCAGAATGAGTTTCTCTAAGAGTTTACCAAGGGTGCAGGTGAGAGAGATAGGTCTGTAGCTGTCTACGTCAGATAGGTCCTTGCCTGGTTTGGGGAGAAGGATAATGTCAGAGGCCTTCCAAGCTTTTGGGAAGTACGAGGTTGCAAAACAGGAGTTTATAATGTCAGTGAGGAAGTCTATGTATGGTAATGGGAGTAATTTAACAGCTTTTGTTGGTATACAGTCAGGACCAGAGGAACATTTATTGGGAAATGATGCAATAGCATTGGAAACCTCCCTAGGGGAGCAAGTTATGGGTTCAGGTGTAGGGGAATAAAGAATGGAGGAAGAAAAGGTGATGATGTCTGTGTTTCTGGTTGGCATAGTATGAGGTGCAAAGGTATTGGTCATTCTATTGAGGAAGGCTTTTCCACGTTCCTTGTCTGTGTTTAATATACAACCATTGATTTTTAAAGGAGGTACGGTTTTTGTTGGATTTCTGAGTGTCCGGGCCATTTTCCATAACGAGTTGTCGTTTCTGGAAAGGTTGGCTATTTTCTCATTCCACTCCTGTGATCTGTGGTTTTGAAGTTCTAGTTTAACAATGTTGGATATTGCGTTGAATTGTGTTTTTAGGTGAGGTGATCTGGTCTTCTGATATAACTTTCGGAGCCTGTTTTTGTCTTTGATCAGGGAGAGAATGTGTTGGGGTAGGGCATGTGAAAGTAGAGGCTGGCTAGGAGTTTGTTTTAGAGAGCGGTCAAGGGACGTGTTTATGTTGGAGGTAAGAAACTGTATACTGGAGTCTATAGATGCGTGAGTCAAGTTTACAACAGGAGGATCTGATGGGAATGCTTCCGATATAATAGTTGAAAATTTTTTCCAGTTATGACCTTTAGCAGGCATAGGAAGGGATAATACCGGTGCAGTTTCAATGGAGTAAATGATTGGAAGATGGTCGGAACAATAATGGTGAATGACTTTAGAGGAGATAATGTAGGGGTAATTGTTTGATATAGCAATGTCTAAGATGTCTGAGGTGTCTACGTTGTTATGTTCAGAAATGTGGGTTGGTTCTGAAGGCGCGTGAATTGTGTAGTCAGAATCAGTAGCGAATTCAAGAAGGGTCGCGCCTCTAGGATTAGACTTTTTACAGCCCCAGGAGGTGTGTTTACTGTTGAGATCGCCAAAAATGATGGTAGGAAGAGGAGAGTCAAGAATGTGATGGATTGATTCTATGTCGGTTGATTTGGGTGGAATGTATAAGCTGTATATATTAATTTGTCCAAGTAAAGTGTGTAAGGATAGGCCTATGATTTCAAGTTTACTCAAGGGAGAAGGAAGGTGTGTATGTTTAAGAGAGGACTTAATTAGAATGGCAACTCCACCACCTAGTTTGTGTTTGCTGGCATTAGATGTTCGGTCTAGGCGATAAATGGAGTAACCAGGTGTGAAGAGATGATGATTTGAAGCCAGTTGCGTCTCCGATAGCGTTATGATGTCCGGTTTATGTTTAGATATTAGAAGGTGGAGTTGCTCAAGTTTATTGCGGATTCCATTGCAATTCCAGGCCAGTAACTTAAGATGGGCAATTTGGGCAACATTAACCTTATTTGCAGCCATATTGTGACAATTGCTGAGCTATGGATGTGAAAGCCTTCATGAAGACTGTGCTGCGTTCATGCGGGGGTGCTTTCGTAATTTCGGCTAAGAGCGACACGGTTTGCTGAACAAGCTGAGGCCAATCAAGGTCGGGGGAGGACTCTAAGTTTGGTATCTGGATATGGGGAATATTCCTAGTTTCTAGGCAAAGAGGCTGTGTATGTGGGTTGTTAAGAGAGGTTGTAGGTTGAAAGGGGGAGGAAAGGTAAGAGGTGGATGGTTCGGGGATGACATTCCGGTCGGTATCTTGGAATTCAGGGGGAGGGGGGATGATGAAGGTTGTAGGAATTGTGTCATTTGAGCTTAGATCAGGATATGGGGGGAGGATAACATCTACAGGCGGAGGTGGTGGACAGATGGGGGGTGTAGCTAGCAAAGCGGAGGTTGTAGAGGAAGGTATCGGTACTATTAGGTTATCGATTGAGCATGAAGCCTGTCTTTTGTCCCAGTAATTTTCAGGGGGGGGAGCGGGGTAGATTGTAGACGATTGGGTCAGAGTTGGAGCTGAGATACCCAATTTGCTAGCTTTCGCCTCCAGGAATGTGGGGCAGCCTCTGTAAGTTGCGGTATGAGCACCGCCGCAGTTACAGCAGTAGAATGGACTCGAGGGAGGTAGCGGACAATTGTTCCTAGAATGATTACCACCACATTTTCTGCATCTTAAGGGAAGGCGGCAATAATTCCTTGTATGTCCAAATCTTTGGCATTGCACACATTGCGCAGGATCAGAGGAGGGAATGAATTCAGAGATCGAAATATCTATGCCACAGTACGTTTTTAAAGCCAGGAAGTCGCTTTCTTGCGAATTATCCTCCAAGGTGACTTTGACGAAGAAGAAAGGTTTGGGATGTTCAGGGCCTGATTGCATTCGTATTATACCTTTAGTTATAAAACCATCCGATTCAAGGTCTCTGGCTATTTGGTCTAAGGGAGTTACGGGCGGGATTCCTTTGATGACGAAGGATTTCATTTTCTCGGAGGGAGTTGGATTGGTAAAATAGGGAAGTTTGTTGGTATCAAGGAAGGAACGAATTTTACGGTGATCATTTGGACATTGAGGGTGGATAAGGATGAAGGATTTATTGTAGGAGATCTTGGGTTGGTAGCTGGTGATAGTTTGGAGCTTCAGGAGGTATTGTTGGTATGCGGTGGAGGCGGCTAGGCGAATAGGCGGTAAATTTTTGGCTGGACGGTCTTCCATTGGGAGGGTGGTATCAGTACAAGGGCTGGTAGGAGCTAGGTTGGAGAATTTGCGTTTTTTAACAACTGTTATCCAGTCAGTAGAAGGAGAGGTGGGTGGGGATTCAGGACTATCCTGAGGAGTAGTTTGTAGATGCTGAGAATTAACCTGGCTATTAACTGGTGATGCGGGTGGATTCTCTTGGGTAGGCGGATCTTCGGTCACCAGCGCAGCACTGCTGTGGTCACTCGGATTGGCAGGTTGTCTCTTCGCTTTTCCTTTTTTAATGGCAGGTGGAGCAGGTTGTCGTAGTCTCTTCGCCAGTCTGGTTATTATGGTCGAAGTATGCTGAGCAATGATTGGTCGCTCAGGGGAGGCAGGACGAGATGAGAGTGAGGATTTATCGGAGTGGGAAGACAGTGAAGGCGACGGGAATTCTTGTAGTGAGGATGAGGAGGTGGAGCTTGGTGATATTGGTTCTGCTCCATCAGGAGCCAAGGGATCCGGTTTGTCGGGATCCATTGTTCTAACTGTGATTTGCTAAAACACGGTTAAAATAGAGTTTATATAGTGTCTCTATAGTGTAGCCCTAATAAGTGGACCCTCCGGTTCAACCAGACGTGCAATGGAGGTGCAAGCCCTCTGTCTGGTCTCCACGGACAAGACGACCAAAATGATAAAACGTGCGTGAGCACCACCCAGAAGTGAGAAGAGGGGACTGGTTAGCCCTCCCCACCGGGAGCCTCAGCCACGTATTGTTTACACTAGGAGAATACTTATTCGCGATGCTAAGATCAGTTTAGTCAGCATGGATGATCCCACTCGGAGACAGGAGATATGGTCCCTAAAAGGGCCGTCCGCTTCCAACAATCAGAGTAAGTCCGTTCGGTCCAGAGGTCGTTTCCAGGAGATTTGAGTTGTCCAACGGGTCCAGGTCAGTGTGCAGATCGGTGAGAAAGGTCCAGGAATGCAATGTCAGCCAGGAGAGAAGATCCAATAATCCGGTCCGGTCGTTACGGGGGAATGCAGAGAAGTCCAAGCAGTCGTGAAGTTCTCGACGATATCCAGGAGTGCCAGCAGTATCTTCCATCAGACCCAGTATTCCAGCAGTATGAGTATGCAGTATATGAGTTACCCACGCGGACGCGTCGTAAGGCGTGCGCTTAACGGGTGACTCCGTCTCCATTTGCGACTCGATAATCCTTTCCCACGGGCGCGGGAGGTGGGTGCGTCGCGACGCCCCCGAGTCGTCGAAAAATGCATAAACGTCCGCTTACGGGACAGGCACCGGGGAGGAACAGGAGGAAGGTTTGACAGGCGCCGAGTCAGGGGGAAGGCGTCCGAAGGGACCGTCTTCTCGGGGCCGCTTTCCGCGGCCGGCGCGCGGCCCACCGGGTCGCGAGCGCGTCCAATACCAGGTGAAGGATGGCCTCGAACGTACGTTACCTCGGATCTCGAGGAATCGACCCCGGTAGAAACGTGTGCAACGTTTATTCCCGGGTACGCCTTCGACAGGACGACAACCCGTATTTTGACGACCCGCTGCACACGAACTGGGCTCGCCAAACGCCTGGCGCCGCCACGGCCGACAGGGTGGAACCCTGACGGGCGCCGCGGCGCAAGGCGCCCTCGTTACGCGCCCCCGACACTCTCCGAAACGCGAAAGTCGGAGGAGGAGTGGAGTACAAACAATCCGAGAAGCGCACCGGAGGCGAGAGGAAGAGATCGTATTTTGCTCCGAAATGGTACGATAGCAAGGTGGACTTTCGTATGAAATCCATGTCTTGGTAATTTTCTCTTTCTATCATCACGCAGCAGCCGATAACATGGCAGACGCAGCATCTGGAGCAGCGGCAGCCGCACCACCGGCAGCCCAGCCTTCGGGCACCGTCGCAGTAAAACCCCTGCCTTCTTCAGGAACCTCCGCGGCTTCCAAGAAGGCCAGCAAGGGCGGAGCAGCCAAGAAGGCTCGCGCAAAGCCGTCGCACCCGCCCACTTCCGAGATGGTTAACAACGCAGTCAAGGGCCTCAAGGAGCGCGGTGGCTCTTCCCTTCAAGCCATCAAGAAGTACATCGCAGCCAGCTACAAAGTGGACGCCGAGAGGCTCTCGCCTTTCATCAAGAAGTACCTCAAGGCGGCCGTCACCGCCGGAACTCTCGTCCAGACCAAGGGAAAGGGCGCCTCAGGTTCCTTCAAGCTGAGCCACAGCAAGAAGGCCGCACCCGCGGCAGCCAGCGGGACGACCAAGGCGAAAAAGGTCGTCAAGAAGACGGGAGTAAAGAAACCGAAAGCGGTCGGAGCCAAGAAGTCCTCCGAGAAGGCGTCCAGTGGCACCAAGAGGTCCGCGCCCAAGGAGCGAAGCAAGTCCGCGCCACCAGCCAAGAAGGCGAAGAAGGCGGCGGACAAGCCAAAGAAGAAGCCGGCGGCTGGGAAACCCGCCGCCAAGGCGGCAAAGTCCCCGTCGAAGGCGAAAAAGGCGGCCACCAAACCCAAGACCCCCAAGCCCAAGAAGACGCCCACCAAGGCCAAGCCCGCCGCCAAGAAACCTTCCGCCGCCCAGAAAAAGAAGTGAACCATCACTGCTTCGCCACCGGCGCACCTAGGACAGCAGACAGCGTCCAATCTCGGTCCTTTTTAGGACCATCATGTCTTCCAAAGATGCTTGCCACTCAATGCCCACGCCACTGAGCACGCCCAAAGTTAACATTTATCATGATTAATGCCATGCAAAAACAACGGTCCTATTTAAAATTGATGATGCGACATGGACGGACGAAAAAAAAAATTAAGAATAACATTCATAGAACGTGTAAAATGAACAACACGTCACGGAGTATTGTTTTCTTTTCGTTAAGCGCGTCAGGTAAGCATCGCACGAACTTTTATTTCATCTCATTTCATGCGTAGCCGTGCAAACGCACTTGCCATGCGCAAAGGAAATTTCATGTCGTCCATCATTCCAATGGATTTACATCGTCGTTAATTATTGTGCGATCGTGCTAAATTCAAACTTTTAAGTATGTACTGGTCCTGAAAAGGACCTTTGTTTTTCGGCCGAAAGTAGCTTTCTAAGCTCGCTCTCCGCGGATACGGCGGGCCAGCTGGATGTCCTTGGGCATGATGGTCACACGCTTAGCGTGGATGGCGCAGAGGTTGGTGTCCTCAAAGAGACCCACTAGGTAAGCCTCGCTGGCCTCCTGGAGAGCCATGACGGCGGAGCTCTGGAACCGAAGATCGGTCTTGAAGTCCTGGGCGATCTCACGCACCAGGCGCTGGAAGGGCAGCTTGCGGATGAGGAGCTCCGTGCTCTTCTGGTATCTCCTGATCTCACGAAGGGCCACGGTACCGGGGCGGTACCTGTGGGGCTTCTTGACGCCTCCCGTCGCCGGCGCGCTCTTGCGAGCGGCCTTGGTGGCCAGCTGCTTCCTCGGGGCCTTTCCTCCGGTGGACTTGCGGGCTGTCTGCTTCGTACGTGCCATTTCTGCGATCTGTAAAAAGCCGGGTCAACGCCGTCTTTTAAGCACTTCCGAGAATGGCGCCAGATAGTACGGGCGACGCTGATTGGTGGAGAGGTCGGGTACGTCATCGCCGCGGCGGCGACGTTTATAAATACCGGCGAAGGTGCATTTCAGGTCATCAGACAGCAGCCCTTACTACGAGCAGACTACAGAGATGACTGGACGCGGCAAGGGAGGAAAAGGCCTGGGAAAGGGAGGAGCCAAACGTCATCGCAAAGTTCTCCGCGATAACATCCAGGGCATCACCAAGCCGGCCATCCGCCGTCTCGCCCGCCGAGGTGGAGTGAAGCGTATCTCCGGACTCATCTACGAGGAGACGCGCGGTGTGCTCAAGGTGTTCCTTGAGAACGTTATTCGTGACGCCGTCACCTACACCGAACACGCCAAGAGGAAGACCGTCACAGCCATGGACGTCGTGTACGCACTCAAGAGACAGGGCCGCACTCTCTACGGGTTTGGCGGTTAGACACGACGCGACGGGATCGCCATCCGACACCCGGCGTACGTCGATAAAAAAGGTCCTTCTAAGGACCAATACAATGTTCAGAGATGGAGCTAATCCTTTGCCATAACGGAACGAAAAATTATTCGCTATAGCGTATGTGACGGCGATAAATAGTAAAGTAAGACCTGTTCGAGCGCACAGGAAAAATGGCGGTGATAATAGAGTTGAAATTGTATGAGCCTTTACCGACGTTAAAGACATTGTCAGCGAATCGGAATAAGCACGTGGCAACGGACTGGCGACAATGTATATCGCGCCGTTGCAACCGTACATGAATAAGCACGTGGCAACGGACTGGCGACAATGTGTATCGCGCCGTTGCAACCATACATGTTAACAAGAAATAACGTAGTTAAGCGGCAGATTGCAGGTGAAATTTTATGACAGACTATGAAATACATTGTAAACGAAGCAGTGTCACCTTCAATCATTCTTCGTTGCATTTCAGCACAAACGCTTTCACTTTTTATACGCTTTATTTCCCATCGTTTACCTTAGCCCAATTATAGCTCCACGTTTCATTCGCTATGCTTATTACGTTTATTGTTATTATTATTTTTTTCACATGACATTTATCGCGTACATCTCTCTAGTATGTTCTGGTCCTGAAAAGGACCTTTTATGCGCACAGCGTGATGCTTATGCCTTCTTCTCAGTCTTCTTGGGCAGGAGCACCGCCTGGATGTTCGGAAGGACACCTCCCTGAGCGATGGTAACGCCCGACAGGAGCTTATTCAACTCCTCGTCGTTGCGGATGGCCAACTGCAAGTGACGAGGGATGATTCTCGTCTTCTTGTTGTCCCTGGCAGCGTTACCGGCCAACTCGAGGACTTCCGCGGCCAGGTACTCCATGACGGCGGCCAAGTAGACTGGGGCACCGGCACCAACACGCTCGGCATAGTTCCCCTTGCGGAGCAGACGGTGGATACGACCGACCGGAAACTGAAGACCGGCCCTGCTGGAGCGGGACTTGGACTTCCCCTTCACTTTTCCTCCCTTTCCTCGTCCGGACATGGCTGAATGCTTCTTTATCTGGTAGTGCTGTCTAATCGCTGTCAGACTCCTGGGCGCATTTATATAGGCTGCCGCCGTCCTAGCGACGCCACATCATGCTTTTACGTGATTGGTCGTCGAGGAGATTCGGCTCACGGAACGGACCAGGGGTACATAAGCAGGCGACTGATGTTCGGCGAAAATACTGAAATCGACCCCGTTCGCCGAACGTGATCACCATGCCACCCAAGACGAGCGGAAAGGCTGCGAAGAAAGCGGGCAAGGCCCAGAAGAACATCTCCAAGGGAGACAAGAAGAAGAAGCGCAGGAGGAAGGAGAGCTACGCAATCTACATCTACAAAGTGCTGAAGCAGGTGCACCCCGACACCGGAATCTCCAGCAAGGCCATGAGCATCATGAACAGCTTCGTCAACGATATTTTCGAGAGAATCGCCGCCGAAGCTTCTCGCCTGGCTCACTACAACAAGCGCTCCACCATCACCAGCCGGGAGGTGCAGACCGCCGTCAGGCTCTTGCTTCCCGGTGAGCTGGCCAAGCACGCCGTCTCCGAGGGGACCAAGGCCGTCACCAAGTACACCAGCTCAAAGTAAATTCCTCGACGGGATTGCTTTGATGCATCCTAACGGCCCTTCTAAGGGCCATGAAATAATCTTCAGTTTTCAAATACCCGACTGCGATGGGCAATCGTCAATACTCGGCCGCAAAGGACGTACATAAATAAACGTAAAAACCTGGGAAATTAGAGTCCCACGCTTTCCTCCGATTCACCAACTACTTACCTGGTGTGCACGCGCGCGGTTCACGAAAAAATAGAGTAAATGTAAAGGAGAAACTTATGACAATAAAAGATGGACGAATTTCTTACCTCCTATTCAAATATATTTTCTACTGCTATGCGTCTGCATTTGATGAAAATGACCGTCGAGATATTAAGGAAAAAATATTATATTCCCATGATTACTTCCCTTTCACCCAGTACTTTTCAAACCACTGACCTGCTATGCTCGTTTCTCAGACGTAAGCCTTGACTTACATGTCTCCCTCCGTCAAAAATAATATGGATTCACGGCGTCCGTCTCCCTCCGAAACTGGTACGCTTGTGGTCACGTTGCTCCTGCTTCACTTCCAGGGGCAGTAAATGACAGGTCCCCACATGCCCTTCCCACGCGGCCGTTTTTCCGCGAAGGCTAATTCCGCTTAACCTCCCGTCCCATCCGCTACGTCGTAAAACTCCTCGGGGGTTCAACGCGAGGAGGCAGGTAATGCGACCCGTCCTCGCCCCAAGTTTCTACGTTAACCAGAAAAGGGCTGTCGCAATGACCCACGTGGCATTCCGCACGAGGAAGAAATTTCTGTGGAAACCTCGCAAGCATAGAACGCAGCTGGGCAACAGCGTTCCTTGTACATTCACCAAGTCGTGACGAGCAGGCGTCGCAATAAACAAAATGGCGGGCAGTGAGCGCTTCCGTGGATTTTCCATTGTGCTAATTCTATCCAATCAATCAATTCCCAGAAACTATTTCTACGGAATGCATCGTCGTTAACAGCATATGGAATCAGCATCATTCGCACAAATAACAATTTATGTAATGGGCATCGGGTTTCCTTCTTGGAAAATCGCCATCTCGCTGAAACAATGTTGATAAACCTCCTCTGAACGAATCCCCCAAGTATTTTAAAGTCGATTGAGTGATTTTTCATCCTTTTCCGCAATTTTTTTTTTGCGATACTGCAACGATTTATCAGCAATTGATTACAAATGCATCGAGACAGACGTGACAAGTAGACCAGTTCTTTGATCACCATGCCTCCAAATGACCGATTCTTGTTATAGTTTTGAACCGGGGTCCCTTCCGCGGGACACGACTCATTCCCCTTCTTTTGAACGAAATTAACCTTTCCAGAAATCTTTACTTGTCTTGTCACGCCACAGAACAGAAAATGTTTCTCTAGGCAAAAGTTAAATGGTCCCAGTCCCAACTTACCCGCTAATTTTATTACGTTGATACACAAGGGATGGAAGGACATACGTTAATGTTGTTTATTTCTTTGCGGGATTAGGGAAATGAAATCTAGGGAAAAGAGGTCGAAGTTTGACGTGAAAGAGAAATCTTTAAAATTAGCGGCCGGTATAATCATTTATGAGATGATTGCATAACGTTTTCATTAAGGCGACTCTTCCTACAAGTGCATTTCTGACGAAAAAGGTTGCCGCATGTGCCTACCTGTCCGTCCTTTTAGCATTTCAACTTTCTGCAAATTTGGTGAAAATCTTTACCGCATTAGCCCCATTGAAGAATCCACCCCGGCCGCATTTTGACACTAGGTACACGAGATCGTCACTTCACCGTATTCGACAACCGATTTCCCGCAGTGGCGTTAACCGAAGGACGCTCGGCTTTGAGGACAATAGTGATTCGTGAAGCGATATTTAATCAGATTCATCTAGTAACAGTGGCCGGGAATGGAATGGAATAACGTCCTTGCCTAGGCAACTTAGTAACATACAACTTAACTACGGACGGGAGAAAATGCCGACGAGCCGTGAAGCGGTGTAAATTTCATAACGATCGTGTGATTTTAAGACTCATGATATACACCATGACGATTAATTACCTTAGCAGTTGTGGTGATGCTTAATCACCGGGATATCATGTAATGTCATACCAGTCACAGCGAGGCGTTAATACTTAACATTGAACTTTGTCAAATTTGTGTAGTTGAAATCACCCTTATGACATCTGTTAATAAATTCATCCACACAGAGTACCAAATTAGTAAAATATCTCGGGTACGCAGCGATATGTAAACGGAGACAGTTTTTTTTTCAAAATCTCGGAATGGATGACAAACGTCCTCCATTAGCGAACATTTATGACAGTCATCACCTACCTCCTGCCGTGATAATGTCAAATTTTGCAATGCAACTACTGGTAATAAGAATGATTAAATTCGAGTCAACTAGTGTTACTTTCGAATAACGTTCCCCCATTGACACAACTGTCATTTACATATGAACACTAGAAACTAACACACACGAACGTGCACATAGACCTACGCAACCTTCAGTCGTCTACTTCATCGTGAGTGGATTGAATCCTCTTAACTCCTGATTGACTTTCGCTTCACATTGCAATGATCCCAGATTGGCCGGGGAAAAGACGACTATTTGTTTTCCTGTTCACTGGAATGCTTATTTCGTATCTTTTATGGTGATGTGCTAGGTACCAGACAGCTTAAAATTGTTAATCATCGTTCTTTTATTACTCGTGACGATAAAGTTGCTTCCGCATCGCTAAGAACCTCAAGGAATCAACAATGAACGGGGATGAAATATTTGATGGGTCCACATGTATTGATTAAGTAATGCAGAACGAAGTAGATACTGAGTAATTGAATTAACACAGGGGCTTCTTCGAGACAGAACCGAGAAATGATGTTCCGTGAACTGTCGACGGTGATAGAGTTCCACGAAAGAGAGGTCGTAGAGGAATGAACGGTTCCGGCTGTTAATGCCGCCCCTAGTCCCCCCAACCCCGCAAGCACTGGAAACCAGCCTGGATCCCTGATTACGATCCCAGGAAAAATCGTGTTCAAGTCTTTCCTACGCCAGATAGTATAATCTGTCATCACTATTGAACGCCGCATCACGCCCCGACGGCTTTTTCCCACGTTTTTTTTATTTATTCACAGGAATGTTTTCCAGGTAAGGGCTATTCACTCTACCTTATCCGTCAATCACTATCCCGACCCTCGAAAGTTATAAGGAAAAGTCGACCATTGCTCTAATGAAAGATATTATTCCAACGGCATGGAGGTAAAAAACAAGATCCATATGCTTGACACACATTATGTCGATTGGAAACAAGTGGAAACGATGTGAAATTAGGTTGGAAGCAACTGAAAAATATTGTGACACGAATACAAGCCGTCATAGCTCCGCAACTACGACGAAAGGGATGTGGATATTATTGAGTTAAACGCATCTGTCCTATTTGCTT
>NW_027286306.1:0-30762 GCF_022747635.1 Hetaerina americana
TTTGGAAATTTTGGGCTCTTTTACTAACATTAACACTTGCGCTGAGGCATCTTTTATGCTTATTTCTTGTCTTTAATGATTTATTCTGGGTTTTATTTTGTTTATTTGATGAAAATGAACAACAATACACACCATGGAAACATTTTTGTTTGATTCGTGTCGAGTGAGATTTTCACCTATAACCCAAAGGGGGGGTATTGGCACTTTTCATGGAAAAATGTGAAAAATTAAAATTTCTAAAAATGAAATAAATGCCTTCTATACACCTCAAACATTCACTCAATAATGGAAGATTGTTGTTTTTCGCAATATTTTTGGAAATTTGGGCTCTTTTACTAACATTAACACTTGCGCTGAGGCATCTTTTATGCTCATTTCTTGTCTTTAATGATTTATTCTGGGTTTTATTTTGTTTATTTGATGAAAATGAACAACAATACACACCATGGAAACATTTTTGTTTGATTCGTGTCGAGTGAGATTTTCACCTATAACCCAAAGGGGGGGGTATTGGCACTTTTCATGGAAAAATGTGAAAAATTAAAATTTCTAAAAATGAAATAAATGCCTTCTATACACCTCAAACATTCACTCTATAATGGAAGATTGTTGTTTTTCGCAATATTTTTGGAAATTTGGGCTCTTTTACTAACATTAACACTTGCGCTGAGGCATCTTTTATGCTCATTTCTTGTCTTTAATGATTTATTCTGGGTTTTATTTTGTTTATTTGATGAAAATGAACAACAATACACACCATGGAAACATTTTTGTTTGATTCGTGTCGAGTGAGATTTTCACCTATAACCCAAAGGGGGTATTGGCACTTTTCATGGAAAAATGTGAAAAATTAAAATTTCTAAAAATGAAATAAATGCCTTCTATACACCTCAAACATTCACTCTATAATGGAAGATTGTTGTTTTTCGCAATATTTTTGGAAATTTGGGCTCTTTTACTAACATTAACACTTGCGCTGAGGCATCTTTTATGCTCATTTCTTGTCTTTAATGATTTATTCTGGGTTTTATTTTGTTTATTTGATGAAAATGAACAACAATACACACCATGGAAACATTTTTGTTTGATTCGCGTCGAGTGAGGTTTTCACCTAGAACCCAAAAGGGGGGGGTATTGGCACTTTTCATGGAAAAATGTGAAAAATTAAAATTTCTAAAAATGAAATAAATGCCTTCTATACACCTCAAACATTCACTCTATAATGGAAGATTGTTGTTTTTCGCAATATTTTTGGAAATTTGGGCTCTTTTACAAACATTAACACTTGCGCTGAGGCATCTTTTATGCTCGATTTCTTGTCTTTAATGATTTATTCTGGGTTTTATTTTGTTTATTTGATGAAAATGAACAACAATACACACCATGGAAACATTTTTGTTTGATTCGTGTCGAGGGAGATTTTCACCTATAACCCAAAGGGGGGGGTATGGGCACTTTTCATGGAAAAATGTGAAAAATTAAAATTTCTAAAAATGAAATAAATGCCTTCTATACACCTCAAACATTCACTCTATAATGGAAGATTGTTGTTTTTCGCAATATTTTTGGAAATTTGGGCTCTTTTACTAACATTAACACTTGCGCTGAGGCATCTTTTATGCTCATTTCTTGTCTTTAATGATTTATTCTGGGTTTTATTTTGTTTATTTGATGAAAATGAACAACAATACACACCATGGAAACATTTTTGTTTGATTCGTGTCGAGTGAGATTTTCACCTATAGCCCAAAGGGGGGGGTATTGGCACTTTACATGAAAAATGTGAAAAATTAAAATTTCTTAAAATGAAATAAATGCCTTCTATACACCTCAAACATTTACTCTATAATGGAAGATTGTTGTTTTTTCGCAATATTTTTGGAAATTTGGGCTCTTTTACTAACATTAACACTTGCGCTGAGGCATCTTTTATGCTCATTTCTTGTCTTTAATGATTTATTCTGGGTTTTATTTTGTTTATTTGATGAAAATGAACAACAATACACACCATGGAAACATTTTTGTTTGATTCGCGTCGAGTGAGGTTTTCACCTAGAACCCAAAAGGGGGGGGTATTGGCACTTTTCATGGAAAAATGTGAAAAATTAAAATTTCTAAAAATGAAATAAATGCCTTCTATACACCTCAAACATTCACTCTATAATGGAAGATTGTTGTTTTTCGCAATATTTTTGGAAATTTGGGCTCTTTTACAAACATTAACACTTGCGCTGAGGCATCTTTTATGCTCATTTCTTGTCTTTAATGATTTATTCTGGGTTTTATTTTGTTTATTTGATGAAAATGAACAACAATACACACCATGGAAACATTTTTGTTTGATTCGTGTCGAGGGAGATTTTCACCTATAACCCAAAGGGGGGGGTATGGGCACTTTTCATGGAAAAATGTGAAAAATTAAAATTTCTAAAAATGAAATAAATGCCTTCTATACACCTCAAACATTCACTCTATAATGGAAGATTGTTGTTTTTCGCAATATTTTTGGAAATTTGGGCTCTTTTACTAACATTAACACTTGCGCTGAGGCATCTTTTATGCTCATTTCTTGTCTTTAATGATTTATTCTGGGTTTTATTTTGTTTATTTGATGAAAATGAACAACAATACACACCATGGAAACATTTTTGTTTGATTCGTGTCGAGTGAGATTTTCACCTATAGCCCAAGGGGGGGGGTATTGGCACTTTACATGGAAAAATGTGAAAAATTAAAATTTCTTAAAATGAAATAAATGCCTTCTATACACCTCAAACATTTACTCTATAATGGAAGATTGTTGTTTTTCGCAATATTTTTGGAAATTTGGGCTCTTTTACTAACATTAACACTTGCGCTGAGGCATCTTTTATGCTCATTTCTTGTCTTTAATGATTTATTCTGGGTTTTATTTTGTTTATTTGATGAAAATGAACAACAATACACACCATGGAAACATTTTTGTTTGATTCTTGTCGAGTGAGATTTTCACCTATAACCCAAAGGGGGGGGTATTGGCACTTTTCATGGAAAAATGTGAAAAATTAAAATTTCTAAAAATGAAATAAATGCCTTCTATACACCTCAAACATTCACTCTATAATGGAAGATTGTTGTTTTTTCGCAATATTTTTGGAAATTTGGGCTCTTTTACTAACATTAACACTTGCGCTGAGGCATCTTTTATGCTCATTTCTTGTCTTTAATGATTTATTCTGGGTTTTATTTTGTTTATTTGATGAAAATGAACAACAATACACACCATGGAAACATTTTTGTTTGATTCGCGTCGAGTGAGATTTTCACCTATAACCCAAAGGGGGGTATTGGCACTTTTCATGGAAAAATGTGAAAAATTAAAATTTCTAAAAATGAAATAAATGCCTTCTATACACCTCAAACATTCACTCTATAATGGAAGATTGTTGTTTTTCGCAATATTTTTGGAAATTTGGGCTCTTTTACTAACATTAACACTTGCGCTGAGGCATCTTTTATGCTCATTTCTTGTCTTTAATGATTTATTCTGGGTTTTATTTTGTTTATTTAATGAAAATGAACAACAATACACACCATGGAAACATTTTTGTTTGATCGTGTCGAGTGAGATTTTCACCTATAGCCCAAAGGGGGGGGTATTGGCACTTTTCATGGAAAAATGTGAAAAATTAAAATTTCTTAAAATGAAATAAATGCCTTCTATACACCTCAAACATTCACTCTATAATGGAAGATTGTTGTTTTTCGCAATATTTTTGGAAATTTGGGCTCTTTTACTAACATTAACACTTGCGCTGAGGCATCTTTTATGCTCATTTCTTGTCTTTAATGATTTATTCTGGTTTTATTTTGTTTATTTGATGAAAATGAACAACAATACACACCATGGAAACATTTTTGTTTGATTCGTGTCGAGTGAGATTTTCACCTATAACCCAAAGGGGGGGTATTGGCACTTTTCATGGAAAAATGTGAAAAATTAAAATTTCTAAAAATGAAATAAATGCCTTCTATACACCTCAAACATTCACTCTATAATGGAAGATTGTTGTTTTTCGCAATATTTTTGGAAATTTGGGCTCTTTTACTAACATTAACACTTGCGCTGAGGCATCTTTTATGCTCATTTCTTGTCTTTAATGATTTATTCTGGGTTTTATTTTGTTTATTTGATGAAAATGAACAACAATACACACCATGGAAACATTTTTGTTTGATTCGCGTCGAGTGAGATTTTCACCTATAACCCAAAGGGGGGGTATTGGCACTTTTCATGGAAAAATGTGAAAAATTAAAATTTCTAAAAATGAAATAAATGCCTTCTATACACCTCAAACATTCACTCTATAATGGAAGATTGTTGTTTTTCGCAATATTTTTGGAAATTGGGCTCTTTTACTAACATTTACACTTGCGCTGAGGCATCTTTTATGCTCATTTCTTGTCTTTAATGATTTATTCTGGGTTTTATTTTGTTTATTTGATGAAAATGAACAACAATACACACCATGGAAACATTTTTGTTTGATTCGCGTCGAGTGAGATTTTCACCTATAACCCAAAGGGGGGGGGTATTGGCACTTTTCATGGAAAAATGTGAAAAATTAAAATTTCTAAAAATGAAATAAATGCCTTCTATACACCTCAAACATACAATCTATAATGGAAGATTGTTGTTTTTCGCAATATTTTTGGAAATTTGGGCTCTTTTACTAACATTAACACTTGCGCTGAGGCATCTTTTATGCTCATTTCTTGTCTTTAATGATTTATTCTGGGTTTTATTTTGTTTATTTGATGAAAATGAACAACAATACACACCATGGAAACATTTTTGTTTGATTCGTGTCGAGTGAGATTTTCACCTAGAACCCAAAGGGGGGGGTATTGGCACTTTTCATGGAAAAAAGTGAAAAATTAAAATTTCTAAAAATGAAATAAATGCCTTCTATACACCTTAAACATTCACTCTATAATGGAAGATTGTTGTTTTTCGCAATATTTTTGGAAATTTGGGCTCTTTTACAAACATTAACACTTGCGCTGAGGCATCTTTTATGCTCATTTCTTGTCTTTAATGATTTATTCTGGGTTTTATTTTGTTTATTTGATGAAAATGAACAACAATACACACCATGGAAACATTTTTGTTTGATTCGTGTCGAGTGAGATTTTCACCTATAACCCAAAGGGGGTATTGGCACTTTTCATGGAAAAATGTGAAAAATTAAAATTTCTAAAAATGAAATAAATGCCTTCTATACACCTCAAACATTCACTCTATAATGGAAGATTGTTGTTTTTCGCAATATTTTTGGAAATTTGGGCTCTTTTACTAACATTAACACTTGCGCTGAGGCATCTTTTATGCTCATTTCTTGTCTTTAATGATTTATTCTGGGTTTTATTTTGTTTATTTGATGAAAATGAACAACAATACACACCATGGAAACATTTTTGTTTGATTCGCGTCGAGTGAGGTTTTCACCTAGAACCCAAAAGGGGGGGGTATTGGCACTTTTCATGGAAAAATGTGAAAAATTAAAATTTCTAAAAATGAAATAAATGCCTTCTATACACCTCAAACATTCACTCTATAATGGAAGATTGTTGTTTTTCGCAATATTTTTGGAAATTTGGGCTCTTTTACTAACATTAACACTTGCGCTGAGGCATCTTTTATGCTCATTTCTTGTCTTTAATGATTTATTCTGGGTTTTATTTTGTTTATTTGATGAAAATGAACAACAATACACACCATGGAAACATTTTTGTTTGATTCGTGTCGAGTGAGATTTTCACCTAGAACCCAAAAGGGGGGGGGTATTGGCACTTTTCATGGAAAAATGTGAAAAATTAAAATTTCTAAAAATGAAATAAATGCCTTCTATACACCTCAAACATTCACTCTATAATGGAAGATTGTTGTTTTTCGCAATATTTTTGGAAATTTGGGCTCTTTTACTAACATAAACACTTGCGCTGAGGCATCTTTTATGCTCATTTCTTGTCTTTAATGATTTATTCTGGGTTTTATTTTGTTTATTTGATGAAAATGAACAACAATACACACCATGGAAACATTTATGTTTGATTCGTGTCGAGTGAGATTTTCACCTATAGCCCAAAGGGGGGGGTATTGGCACTTTTCATGGAAAAATGTGAAAAATTAAAATTTCTTAAAATGAAATAAATGCCTTCTATACACCTCAAACATTTACTCTATAATGGAAGATTGTTGTTTTTCGCAATATTTTTGGAAATTTGGGCTCTTTTACTAACATTAACACTTGCGCTGAGGCATCTTTTATGCTCATTTCTTGTCTTTAATGATTTATTCTGGGTTTTATTTTGTTTATTTGATGAAAATGAACAACAATACACACCATGGAAACATTTTTGTTTGATTCTTGTCGAGTGAGATTTTCACCTATAACCCATAGGGGGGGTATTGGCACTTTTCATGGAAAAAAGTGAAAAATTAAAATTTCTAAAAATGAAATAAATGCCTTCTATACACCTCAAACATTCACTCTATTATGGAAGATTGTTGTTTTTCGCAATATTTTTGGAAATTTGGGCTCTTTTACTAACATTAACACTTGCGCTGAGGCATCTTTTATGCTTATTTCTTGTCTTTAATGATTTATTCTGGGTTTTATTTTGTTTATTTGATGAAAATGAACAAGAATACACACCATGGAAACATTTTTGTTTGATTCGTGTCGAGTGAGATTTTCACCTATAACCCAAAGGGGGGGGTATTGGCACTTTTCATGGAAAAATGTGAAAAATTAAAATTTCTAAAAATGAAATAAATGCCTTCTATACACCTCAAACATTCACTCTATAATGGAAGATTGGTTTTTTTCGCAATATTTTTGGAAATTTGGGCTCTTTTACTAACATTAACACTTGCGCTGAGGCATCTTTTATGCTCATTTCTTGTCTTTAATGATTTATTCTGGGTTTTATTTTGTTTATTTAATGAAAATGAACAACAATACACACCATGGAAACATTTTTGTTTGATTCCTTTCGAGTGAGATTTTCACCTATAGCCCAAAGGGGGGGGTATTGGCACTTTTCATGGAAAAATGTGAAAAATTAAAATTTCTTAAAATGAAATAAATGCCTTCTATACACCTCAAACATTTACTCTATAATGGAAGATTGTTGTTTTTCGCAATATTTTTGGAAATTTGGGCTCTTTTACTAACATTAACACTTGCGCTGAGGCATCTTTTATGCTCATTTCTTGTCTTTAATGATTTATTCTGGGTTTTATTTTGTTTATTTGATGAAAATGAACAACAATACACACCATGGAAACATTTTTGTTTGATTCGCGTCGAGTGAGATTTTCACCTATAACCCAAAGGGGGGGTATTGGCACTTTTCATGGAAAAATGTGAAAAATTAAAATTTCTAAAAATGAAATAAATGCCTTCTATACACCTCAAACATTCACTCTATAATGGAAGATTGTTGTTTTTCGCAATATTTTTGGAAATTTGGGCTCTTTTACTAACATTAACACTTGCGCTGAGGCATCTTTTATGCTCATTTCTTGTCTTTAATGATTTATTCTGGGTTTTATTTTGTTTATTTGATGAAAATGAACAACAATACACACCATGGAAACATTTTTGTTTGATTCGTGTCGAGTGAGATTTTCACCGATAACCCAAAGGGGGGGTTTTGGCACTTTTCATGGAAAAATGTGAAAAATTAAAATTTCTAAAAATGAAATAAATGCCTTCTATACACCTCAAACATTCACTCTATAATGGAAGATTGTTGTTTTTCGCAATATTTTTGGAAATTTGGGCTCTTTTACTAACATTAACACTTGCGCTGAGGCATCTTTTATGCTCATTTCTTGTCTTTAATGATTTATTCTGGGTTTTATTTTGTTTATTTGATGAAAATGAACAACAGTACACACCATGGAAACATTTTTGTTTGATTCGTGTCGAGTGAGATTTTCACCTATAACCCAAAGGGGGGGGTATTGGCACTTTTCATGGAAAAATGTGAAAAATTAAAATTTCTAAAAATGAAATAAATGCCTTCTATACACCTCAAACATTCACTCTATAATGGAAGATTGTTGTTTTTCGCAATATTTTTGGAAATTTGGGCTCTTTTACTAACATTAACACTTGCGCTGAGGCATCTTTTATGCTCATTTCTTGTCTTTAATGATTTATTCTGGGTTTTATTTTGTTTATTTGATGAAAATGAACAACAATACACACCATGGAAACATTTTTGTTTGATTCGTGTCGAGTGAGATTTTCACCTATAACCCAAAGGGGGGGGTATTGGCACTTTTCATGGAAAAATGTGAAAAATTAAAATTTCTAAAAATGAAATAAATGCCTTCTATACACCTCAAACATTCACTCTATAATGGAAGATTGTTGTTTTTCGCAATATTTTTGGAAATTTGGGCTCTTTTACTAACATTAACACGCGCTGAGGCATCTTTTATGCTCATTTCTTGTCTTTAATGATTTATTCTGGGTTTTATTTTGTTTATTTAATGAAAATGAACAACAATACACACCATGGAAACATTTTTGTTTGATTCGTGTCGAGTGAGATTTTCACCTATAGCCCAAAGGGGGGGGGTATTGGCACTTTTCATGGAAAAATGTGAAAAATTAAAATTTCTTAAAATGAAATAAATGCCTTCTATACACCTCAAACATTTACTCTATAATGGAAGATTGTTGTTTTTCGCAATATTTTTGGAAATTTGGGCTCTTTTACTAACATTAACACTTGCGCTGAGGCATCTTTTATGCTCATTTCTTGTCTTTAATGATTTATTCTGGGTTTTATTTTGTTTATTTGATGAAAATGAACAACAATACACACCATGGAAACATTTTTGTTTGATTCGCGTCGAGTGAGATTTTCACCTATAACCCAAAGGGGGGGGTATTGGCACTTTTCATGGAAAAATGTGAAAAATTAAAATTTCTAAAAATGAAATAAATGCCTTCTATACACCTCAAACATTCACTCTATAATGGAAGATTGTTGTTTTTCGCAATATTTTTGGAAATTTGGGCTCTTTTACTAACATTAACACTTGCGCTGAGGCATCTTTTATGCTCATTTCTTGTCTTTAATGATATATTCTGGGTTTTATTTTGTTTATTTGATGAAAATGAACAACAATACACACCATGGAAACATTTTTGTTTGATTCCCGTCGAGTGAGATTTTCACCTAGAAGCCAAAGGGGGGGTATTGGCACTTTTCATGGAAAAATGTGAAAAATTAAAATTTCTAAAAATGAAATAAATGCCTTCTTTACACCTCAAACATTCACTCTATAATGGAAGATTGTTGTTTTTCGCAATATTTTTGGAAATTTGGGCTCTTTTACTAACATTAACACTTGCGCTGAGGCATCTTTTATGCTCATTTCTTGTCTTTAATGATTTATTCTGGGTTTTATTTTGTTTATTTGATGAAAATGAACAACAATACACACCATGGAAACATTTTTGTTTGATTCGTGTCGAGTGAGATTTTCACCTATAACCCAAAGGGGGGGGGTATTGGCACTTTTCATGGAAAAATGTGAAAAATTAAAATTTCTAAAAATGAAATAAATGCCTTCTATACACCTCAAACATTCACTCTATAATGGAAGATTGTTGTTTTTCGCAATATTTTTGGAAATTTGGGCTCTTTTACTAACATTAACACTTGCGCTGAGGCATCTTTTATGCTCATTTCTTGTCTTTAATGATTTATTCTGGGTTTTATTTTGTTTATTTGATGAAAATGAACAACAATACACACCATGGAAACATTTTTGTTTGATTCGCGTCGAGTGAGATTTTCACCTATAACCCAAAGGGGGGGTATTGGCACTTTTCATGGAAAAATTTGAAAAATTAAAATTTCTAAAAATGAAATAAATGCCTTCTATACACCTCAAACATTCACTCTATAATGGAAGATTGTTGTTTTTCGCAATATTTTTGGAAATTTGGGCTCTTTTACTAACATTTACACTTGCGCTGAGGCATCTTTTATGCTCATTTCTTGTCTTTAATGATTTATTCTGGGTTTTATTTTGTTTATTTGATGAAAATGAACAACAATACACACCATGGAAACATTTTTGTTTGATTCGCGTCGAGTGAGATTTTCACCTATAACCCAAAGGGGGGGGGTATTGGCACTTTTCATGGAAAAATGTGAAAAATTAAAATTTCTAAAAATGAAATAAATGCCTTCTATACACCTCAAACATACACTCTATAATGGAAGATTGTTGTTTTTCGCAATATTTTTGGAAATTTGGGCTCTTTTACTAACATTAACACTTGCGCTGAGGCATCTTTTATGCTCATTTCTTGTCTTTAATGATTTATTCTGGGTTTTATTTTGTTTATTTGATGAAAATGAACAACAATACACACCATGGAAACATTTTTCTTTGATTCGTGTCGAGTGAGATTTTCACCTAGAACCCAAAGGGGGGGGTATTGGCACTTTTCATGGAAAAAAGTGAAAAATTAAAATTTCTAAAAATGAAATAAATGCCTTCTATACACCTTAAACATTCACTCTATTATGGAAGATTGTTGTTTTTCGCAATATTTTTGGAAATTTGGGCTCTTTTTACTAACATTAACACTTGCGCTGAGGCATCTTTTATGCTCATTTCTTGTCTTTAATGATTTATTCTGGGTTTTATTTTGTTTATTTGATGAAAATGAACAACAATACACACCATGGAAACATTTTTGTTTGATTCGTGTCGAGTGAGATTTTCACCTAGAACCCATAGGGGGGGTATTGGCACTTTTCATGGAAAAAAGTGAAAAATTAAAATTTCTAAAAATGAAATAAATGCCTTCTATACACCTCATACATTCACTCTATTATGGAAGATTGTTGTTTTTCGCAATATTTTTGGAAATTTGGGCTCTTTTACTAACATTAACACTTGCGCTGAGGCATCTTTTATGCTTATTTCTTGTCTTTAATGATTTATTCTGGGTTTTATTTTGTTTATTTGATGAAAATGAACAACAATACACACCATGGAAACATTTTTGTTTGATTCGTGTCGAGTGAGATTTTCACCTATAACCCAAAGGGGGGGGTATTGGCACTTTTCATGGAAAAATGTGAAAAATTAAAATTTCTAAAAATGAAATAAATGCCTTCTATACACCTCAAACATTCACTCTATAATGGAAGATTGTTGTTTTTCGCAATATTTTTGGAAATTTGGGCTCTTTTACTAACATTAACACTTGCGCTGAGGCATCTTTTATGCTCATTTCTTGTCTTTAATGATTTATTCTGGGTTTTATTTTGTTTATTTGATGAAAATGAACAACAATACACACCATGGAAACATTTTTGTTTGATTCGTGTCGAGTGAGATTTTCACCTATAACCCAAAGGGGGGGGTATTGGCACTTTTCATGGAAAAATGTGAAAAATTAAAATTTCTAAAAATGAAATAAATGCCTTCTATACACCTCAAACATTCACTCTATAATGGAAGATTGTTGTTTTTCGCAATATTTTTGGAAATTTGGGCTCTTTTACTAACATTAACACTTGCGCTGAGGCATCTTTTATGCTCATTTCTTGTCTTTAATGATTTATTCTGGGTTTTATTTTGTTTATTTGATGAAAATGAACAACAATACACACCATGGAAACATTTTTGTTTGATTCGTGTCGAGTGAGATTTTCACCTATAACCCAAAGGGGGGGGTATTGGCACTTTTCATGGAAAAATGTGAAAAATTAAAATTTCTAAAAATGAAATAAATGCCTTCTATACACCTCAAACATTCACTCTATAATGGAAGATTGTTGTTTTTCGCAATATTTTTGGAAATTTGGGCTCTTTTACTAACATTAACACTTGCGCTGAGGCATCTTTTATGCTCATTTCTTGTCTTTAATGATTTATTCTGGGTTTTATTTTGTTTATTTGATGAAAATGAACAACAATACACACCATGGAAACATTTTTGTTTGATTCGTGTCGAGTGAGATTTTCACCTATAACCCAAAGGGGGGGGTATTGGCACTTTTCATGGAAAAATGTGAAAAATTAAAATTTCTAAAAATGAAATAAATGCCTTCTATACACCTCAAACATTCACTCTATAATGGAAGATTGTTGTTTTTCGCAATATTTTTGGAAATTTGGGCTCTTTTACTAACATTAACACTTTCGCTGAGGCATCTTTTATGCTCATTTCTTGTCTTTAATGATTTATTCTGGGTTTTATTTTGTTTATTTGATGAAAATGAACAACAATACACACCATGGAAACATTTTTGTTTGATTCGCGTCGAGTGAGGTTTTCACCTAGAACCCAAAAGGGGGGGGTATTGGCACTTTTCATGGAAAAATGTGAAAAATTAAAATTTCTAAAAATGAAATAAATGCCTTCTATACACCTCAAACATTCACTCTTTAATGGAAGATTGTTGTTTTTCGCAATATTTTTGGAAATTTGGGCTCTTTTACAAACATTAACACTTGCGCTGAGGCATCTTTTATGCTCATTTCTTGTCTTTAATGATTTATTCTGGGTTTTATTTTGTTTATTTGATGAAAATGAACAACAATACACACCATGGAAACATTTTTGTTTGATTCGCGTCGAGTGAGATTTTCACCTATAACCCAAAGGGGGGGGTATTGGCACTTTTCATGGAAAAATGTGAAAAATTAAAATTTCTAAAAATGAAATAAATGCCTTCTATACACCTCAAACATTCACTCTATAATGGAAGATTGTTGTTTTTCGCAATATTTTTGGAAATTTGGGCTCTTTTACTAACATTAACACTTGCGCTGAGGCATCTTTTATGCTCATTTCTTGTCTTTAATGATTTATTCTGGGTTTTATTTTGTTTATTTGATGAAAATGAACAACAATACACACCATGGAAACATTTTTGTTTGATTCGCGTCGAGTGAGGTTTTCACCTAGAACCCAAAAGGGGGGGGTATTGGCACTTTTCATGGAAAAATGTGAAAAATTAAAATTTCTAAAAATGAAATAAATGCCTTCTATACACCTCAAATATTCACTCTATAATTGAAGATTGTTGTTTTTCGCAATATTTTTGGAAATTTGGGCTCTTTTACTAACATTAACACTTTCGCTGAGGCATCTTTTATGCTCATTTCTTGTCTTTAATGATTTATTCTGGGTTTTATTTTGTTTATTTGATGAAAATGAACAACAATACACACCATGGAAACATTTTTGTTTGATTCGCGTCGAGTGAGATTTTCACCTATAACCCAAAGGGGGGGTATTGGCACTTTTCATGGAAAAATGTGAAAAATTAAAATTTCTAAAAATGAAATAAATGCCTTCTATACACCTCAAACATTCACTCTATAATGGAAGATTGTTGTTTTTCGCAATATTTTTGGAAATTTGGGCTCTTTTACTAACATTAACACTTGCGCTGAGGCATCTTTTATGCTCATTTCTTGTCTTTAATGATTTATTCTGGGTTTTATTTTGTTTATTTGATGAAAATGAACAACAATACACACCATGGAAACATTTTTGTTTGATTCGTGTCGAGTGAGATTTTCACCTATAACCCAAAGGGGGGGTATTGGCACTTTTCATGGAAAAATGTGAAAAATTAAAATTTCTAAAAATGAAATAAATGCCTTCTATACACCTCAAACATTCACTCTATAATGGAAGATTGTTGTTTTTCGCAATATTTTTGGAAATTTGGGCTCTTTTACTAACATTAACACTTGCGCTGAGGCATCTTTTATGCTCATTTCTTGTCTTTAATGATTTATTCTGGGTTTTATTTTGTTTATTTGATGAAAATGAACAACAATACACACCATGGAAACATTTTTGTTTGATTCGCGTCGAGTGAGGTTTTCACCTAGAACCCAAAAGGGGGGGGTATTGGCACTTTTCATGGAAAAATGTGAAAAATTAAAATTTCTAAAAATGAAATAAATGCCTTCTATACACCTCAAACATTCACTCTATAATGGAAGATTGTTGTTTTTCGCAATATTTTTGGAAATTTGGGCTCTTTTACTAACATTAACACTTGCGCTGAGGCATCTTTTATGCTCATTTCTTGTCTTTAATGATTTATTCTGGGTTTTATTTTGTTTATTTGATGAAAATGAACAACAATACACACCATGGAAACATTTTTGTTTGATTCGCGTCGAGTGAGATTTTCACCTATAACCCAAAGGGGGGGGTATTGGCACTTTTCATGGAAAAATGTGAAAAATTAAAATTTCTAAAAATGAAATAAATGCCTTCTATACACCTCAAACATTCACTCTATAATGGAAGATTGTTGTTTTTCGCAATATTTTTGGAAATTTGGGCTCTTTTACTAACATTAACACTTGCGCTGAGGCATCTTTTATGCTCCTTTCTTGTCTTTAATGATTTATTCTGGGTTTTATTTTGTTTATTTGATGAAAATGAACAACAATACACACCATGGAAACATTTTTGTTTGATTCGTGTCGAGTGAGATTTTCACCTATAGCCCAAAGGGGGGGGTATTGGCACTTTTCATGGAAAAATGTGAAAAATTAAAATTTCTTAAAATGAAATAAATGCCTTCTATACACCTCAAACATTTACTCTATAATGGAAGATTGTTGTTTTTCGCAATATTTTTGGAAATTTGGGCTCTTTTACTAACATTAACACTTGCGCTGAGGCATCTTTTATGCTCATTTCTTGTCTTTAATGATTTATTCTGGGTTTTATTTTGTTTATTTGATGAAAATGAACAACAATACACACCATGGAAACATTTTTGTTTGATTCTTGTCGAGTGAGATTTTCACCTATAACCCAAAGGGGGGGGTATTGGCACTTTTCATGGAAAAATGTGAAAAATTAAAATTTCTAAAAATGAAATAAATGCCTTCTATACACCTCAAACATTCACTTTATAATGGAAGATTGTTGTTTTTCGCAATATTTTTGGAAATTTGGGCTCTTTTACTAACATTAACACTTGCGCTGAGGCATCTTTTATGCTCATTTCTTGTCTTTAATGATTTATTCTGGGTTTTATTTTGTTTATTTGATGAAAATGAACAACAATACACACCATGGAAACATTTTTGTTTGATTCGCGTCGAGTGAGATTTTCACCTATAACCCAAAGGGGGGGTATTGGCACTTTTCATGGAAAAATGTGAAAAATTAAAATTTCTAAAAATGAAATAAATGCCTTCTATACACCTCAAACATTCACTCTATAATGGAAGATTGGTTTTTTTCGCAATATTTTTGGAAATTTGGGCTCTTTTACTAACATTAACACTTGCGCTGAGGCATCTTTTATGCTCATTTCTTGTCTTTAATGATTTATTCTGGGTTTTATTTTGTTTATTTAATGAAAATGAACAACAATACACACCATGGAAACATTTTTGTTTGATTCGTGTCGAGTGAGATTTTCACCTATAGCCCAAAGGGGGGGGTATTGGCACTTTTCATGGAAAAATGTGAAAAATTAAAATTTCTTAAAATGAAATAAATGCCTTCTATACACCTCAAACATTTACTCTATAATGGAAGATTGTTGTTTTTCGCAATATTTTTGGAAATTTGGGCTCTTTTACTAACATTAACACTTGCGCTGAGGCATCTTTTATGCTCA
Source organism: Hetaerina americana (assembly GCF_022747635.1). Classification (NCBI taxonomy): domain Eukaryota; kingdom Metazoa; phylum Arthropoda; class Insecta; order Odonata; family Calopterygidae; genus Hetaerina; species Hetaerina americana. The sequence goes on from NW_027286306.1 coordinate 15,703, forward strand.
TGTCTTGTCTTTAATGATTTATTCTGGGTTTTATTTTGTTTATTTGATGAAAATGAACAACAATACACACCATGGAAACATTTTTGTTTGATTCGTGTCGAGTGAGATTTTCACCTATAACCCAAAGGGGGGGTATTGGCACTTTTCATGGAAAAATGTGAAAAATTAAAATTTCTAAAAATGAAATAAATGCCTTCTATACACCTCAAACATTCACTCTATAATGGAAGATTGTTGTTTTTCGCAATATTTTTGGAAATTTGGGCTCTTTTACTAACATTAACACTTGCGCTGAGGCATCTTTTATGCTCATTTCTTGTCTTTAATGATTTATTCTGGGTTTTATTTTGTTTATTTGATGAAAATGAACAACAATACACACCATGGAAACATTTTTGTTTGATTCGCGTCGAGTGAGATTTTCACCTATAACCCAAAGGGGGGGTATTGGCACTTTTCATGGAAAAATTTGAAAAATTAAAATTTCTAAAAATGAAATAAATGCCTTCTATACACCTCAAACATTCACTCTATAATGGAAGATTGTTGTTTTTCGCAATATTTTTGGAAATTTGGGCTCTTTTACTAACATTTACACTTGCGCTGAGGCATCTTTTATGCTCATTTCTTGTCTTTAATGATTTATTCTGGGTTTTATTTTGTTTATTTGATGAAAATGAACAACAATACACACCATGGAAACATTTTTGTTTGATTCGCGTCGAGTGAGATTTTCACCTATAACCCAAAGGGGGGGGGTATTGGCACTTTTCATGGAAAAATGTGAAAAATTAAAATTTCTAAAAATGAAATAAATGCCTTCTATACACCTCAAACATACACTCTATAATGGAAGATTGTTGTTTTTCGCAATATTTTTGGAAATTTGGGCTCTTTTACTAACATTAACACTTGCGCTGAGGCATCTTTTATGCTCATTTCTTGTCTTTAATGATTTATTCTGGGTTTTATTTTGTTTATTTGATGAAAATGAACAACAATACACACCATGGAAACATTTTTGTTTGATTCGTGTCGAGTGAGATTTTCACCTAGAACCCAAAGGGGGGGGTATTGGCACTTTTCATGGAAAAAAGTGAAAAATTAAAATTTCTAAAAATGAAATAAATGCCTTCTATACACCTTAAACATTCACTCTATTATGGAAGATTGTTGTTTTTCGCAATATTTTTGGAAATTTGGGCTCTTTTACTAACATTAACACTTGCGCTGAGGCATCTTTTATGCTCATTTCTTGTCTTTAATGATTTATTCTGGGTTTTATTTTGTTTATTTGATGAAAATGAACAACAATACACACCATGGAAACATTTTTGTTTGATTCGTGTCGAGTGAGATTTTCACCTAGAACCCATAGGGGGGGTATTGGCACTTTTCATGGAAAAAAGTGAAAAATTAAAATTTCTAAAAATGAAATAAATGCCTTCTATACACCTCAAACATTCACTCTATTATGGAAGATTGTTGTTTTTCGCAATATTTTTGGAAATTTGGGCTCTTTTACTAACATTAACACTTGCGCTGAGGCATCTTTTATGCTTATTTCTTGTCTTTAATGATTTATTCTGGGTTTTATTTTGTTTATTTGATGAAAATGAACAAGAATACACACCATGGAAACATTTTTGTTTGATTCGTGTCGAGTGAGATTTTCACCTATAACCCAAAGGGGGGGGTATTGGCACTTTTCATGGAAAAATGTGAAAAATTAAAATTTCTAAAAATGAAATAAATGCCTTCTATACACCTCAAACATTCACTCTATAATGGAAGATTGTTGTTTTTCGCAATATTTTTGGAAATTTGGGCTCTTTTACTAACATTAACACTTGCGCTGAGGCATCTTTTATGCTCATTTCTTGTCTTTAATGATTTATTCTGGGTTTTATTTTGTTTATTTGATGAAAATGAACAACAATACACACCATGGAAACATTTTTGTTTGATTCGCGTCGAGTGAGATTTTCACCTATAACCCAAAGGGGGGGGTATTGGCACTTTTCATGGAAAAATGTGAAAAATTAAAATTTCTAAAAATGAAATAAATGCCTTCTATACACCTCAAACATTCACTCTATAATGGAAGATTGTTGTTTTTCGCAATATTTTTGGAAATTTGGGCTCTTTTACTAACATTAACACTTGCGCTGAGGCATCTTTTATGCTCATTTCTTGTCTTTAATGATTTATTCTGGGTTTTATTTTGTTTATTTGATGAAAATGAACAACAATACACACCATGGAAACATTTTTGTTTGATTCGTGTCGAGTGAGATTTTCACCTATAACCCAAAGGGGGGGGTATTGGCACTTTTCATGGAAAAATGTGAAAAATTAAAATTTCTAAAAATGAAATAAATGCCTTCTATACACCTCAAACATTCACTCTATAATGGAAGATTGTTGTTTTTCGCAATATTTTTGGAAATTTGGGCTCTTTTACTAACATTAACACTTGCGCTGAGGCATCTTTTATGCTCATTTCTTGTCTTTAATGATTTATTCTGGGTTTTATTTTGTTTATTTGATGAAAATGAACAACAATACACACCATGGAAACATTTTTGTTTGATTCGTGTCGAGTGAGATTTTCACCTATAACCCAAAGGGGGGGGTATTGGCACTTTTCATGGAAAAATGTGAAAAATTAAAATTTCTAAAAATGAAATAAATGCCTTCTATACACCTCAAACATTCACTCTATAATGGAAGATTGTTGTTTTTCGCAATATTTTTGGAAATTTGGGCTCTTTTACTAACATTAACACTTGCGCTGAGGCATCTTTTATGCTCATTTCTTGTCTTTAATGATTTATTCTGGGTTTTATTTTGTTTATTTGATGAAAATGAACAACAATACACACCATGGAAACATTTTTGTTTGATTCGCGTCGAGTGAGGTTTTCACCTAGAACCCAAAAGGGGGGGGTATTGGCACTTTTCATGGAAAAATGTGAAAAATTAAAATTTCTAAAAATGAAATAAATGCCTTCTATACACCTCAAACATTCACTCTTTAATGGAAGATTGTTGTTTTTCGCAATATTTTTGGAAATTTGGGCTCTTTTACAAACATTAACACTTGCGCTGAGGCATCTTTTATGCTCATTTCTTGTCTTTAATGATTTATTCTGGGTTTTATTTTGTTTATTTGATGAAAATGAACAACAATACACACCATGGAAACATTTTTGTTTGATTCGCGTCAAGTGAGATTTTCACCTATAACCCAAAGGGGGGGGTATTGGCACTTTTCATGGAAAAATGTGAAAAATTAAAATTTCTAAAAATGAAATAAATGCCTTCTATACACCTCAAACATTCACTCTATAATGGAAGATTGTTGTTTTTCGCAATATTTTTGGAAATTTGGGCTCTTTTACTAACATTAACACTTGCGCTGAGGCATCTTTTATGCTCATTTCTTGTCTTTAATGATTTATTCTGGGTTTTATTTTGTTTATTTGATGAAAATGAACAACAATACAAACCATGGAAACATTTTTGTTTGATTCGCGTCGAGTGAGGTTTTCACCTAGAACCCAAAAGGGGGGGGTATTGGCACTTTTCATGGAAAAATGTGAAAAATTAAAATTTCTAAAAATGAAATAAATGCCTTCTATACACCTCAAATATTCACTCTATAATTGAAGATTGTTGTTTTTCGCAATATTTTTGGAAATTTGGGCTCTTTTACTAACATTAACACTTTCGCTGAGGCATCTTTTATGCTCATTTCTTGTCTTTAATGATTTATTCTGGGTTTTATTTTGTTTATTTGATGAAAATGAACAACAATACACACCATGGAAACATTTTTGTTTGATTCGTGTCGAGTGAGATTTTCACCTATAACCCAAAGGGGGGGTATTGGCACTTTTCATGGAAAAATGTGAAAAATTAAAATTTCTAAAAATGAAATAAATGCCTTCTATACACCTCAAACATTCACTCTATAATGGAAGATTGTTGTTTTTCGCAATATTTTTGGAAATTTGGGCTCTTTTACTAACATTAACACTTGCGCTGAGGCATCTTTTATGCTCATTTCTTGTCTTTAATGATTTATTCTGGGTTTTATTTTGTTTATTTGATGAAAATGAACAACAATACACACCATGGAAACATTTTTGTTTGATTCGCGTCGAGTGAGGTTTTCACCTAGAACCCAAAAGGGGGGGGTATTGGCACTTTTCATGGAAAAATGTGAAAAATTAAAATTTCTAAAAATGAAATAAATGCCTTCTATACACCTCAAACATTCACTCTATAATGGAAGATTGTTGTTTTTCGCAATATTTTTGGAAATTTGGGCTCTTTTACTAACATTAACACTTGCGCTGAGGCATCTTTTATGCTCATTTCTTGTCTTTAATGATTTATTCTGGGTTTTATTTTGTTTATTTGATGAAAATGAACAACAATACACACCATGGAAACATTTTTGTTTGATTCGCGTCGAGTGAGATTTTCACCTATAACCCAAAGGGGGGGGTATTGGCACTTTTCATGGAAAAATGTGAAAAATTAAAATTTCTAAAAATGAAATAAATGCCTTCTATACACCCCAAACATTCACTCTATAATGGAAGATTGTTGTTTTTCGCAATATTTTTGGAAATTTGGGCTCTTTTACTAACATTAACACTTGCGCTGAGGCATCTTTTATGCTCATTTCTTGTCTTTAATGATTTATTCTGGGTTTTATTTTGTTTATTTGATGAAAATGAACAACAATACACACCATGGAAACATTTTTGTTTGATTCGTGTCGAGTGAGATTTTCACCTATAACCCAAAGGGGGGGGTATTGGCACTTTTCATGGAAAAATGTGAAAAATTAAAATTTCTAAAAATGAAATAAATGCCTTCTATACACCTCAAACATTCACTCAATAATGGAATATTGTTGTTTTTCGCAATATTTTTGGAAATTTGGGCTCTTTTACTAACATTAACACGCGCTGAGGCATCTTTTATGCTCATTTCTTGTCTTTAATGATTTATTCTGGGTTTTATTTTGTTTATTTAATGAAAATGAACAACAATACACACCATGGAAACATTTTTGTTTGATTCGTGTCGAGTGAGATTTTCACCTATAGCCCAAAGGGGGGGGTATTGGCACTTTTCATGGAAAAATGTGAAAAATTAAAATTTCTTAAAATGAAATAAATGCCTTCTATACACCTCAAACATTTACTCTATAATGGAAGATTGTTGTTTTTCGCAATATTTTTGGAAATTTGGGCTCTTTAACTAACATTAACACTTGCGCTGAGGCATCTTTTATGCTCATTTCTTGTCTTTAATGATTTATTCTGGGTTTTATTTTGTTTATTTGATGAAAATGAACAACAATACACACCATGGAAACATTTTTCTTTGATTCGTGTCGAGTGAGATTTTCACCTATAACCCAAAGGGGGGGGTATGGGCACTTTTCATGGAAAAATGTGAAAAATTAAAATTTCTAAAAATGAAATAAATGCCTTCTATACACCTCAAACATTCACTCTATAATGGAAGATTGTTGTTTTTCGCAATATTTTTGGAAATTTGGGCTCTTTTACTAACATTAACACTTGCGCTGAGGCATCTTTTATGCTCATTTCTTGTCTTTAATGATTTATTCTGGGTTTTATTTTGTTTATTTGATGAAAATGAACAACAATACACACCATGGAAACATTTTTGTTTGATTCGTGTCGAGTGAGATTTTCACCTATAACCCAAAGGGGGGGTATTGGCACTTTTCATGGAAAAATGTGAAAAATTAAAATTTCTAAAAATGAAATAAATGCCTTCTATACACCTCAAACATTCACTCTATAATGGGAGATTGTTGTTTTTCGCAATATTTTTGGAAATTTGGGCTCTTTTACTAACATTAACACTTGCGCTGAGGCATCTTTTATGCTCATTTCTTGTCTTTAATGATTTATTCTGGGTTTTATTTTGTTTATTTGATGAAAATGAACAACAATACACACCATGGAAACATTTTTGTTTGATTCGCGTCGAGTGAGATTTTCACCTATAACCCAAAGGGGGGGGTATTGGCACTTTTCATGGAAAAATGTGAAAAATTAAAATTTCTAAAAATGAAATAAATGCCTTCTATACACCTCAAACATTCACTCTATAATGGAAAATTGTTGTTTTTCGCAATATTTTTGGAAATTTGGGCTCTTTTACTAACATTAACACTTGCGCTGAGGCATCTTTTATGCTCATTTCTTGTCTTTAATGATTTATTCTGGGTTTTATTTTGTTTATTTGATGAAAATGAACAACAATACACACCATGGAAACATTTTTGTTTGATTCGCGTCGAGTGAGGTTTTCACCTATAACCCAAAGGGGGGGGTATTGGCACTTTTCATGGAAAAATGTGAAAAATTAAAATTTCTAAAAATGAAATAAATGCCTTCTATACACCTCAAACATTCACTCTATAATGGAAGATTGTTGTTTTTCGCAATATTTTTGGAAATTTGGGCTCTTTTACTAACATTAACACGCGCTGAGGCATCTTTTATGCTCATTTCTTGTCTTTAATGATTTATTCTGGGTTTTATTTTGTTTATTTAATGAAAATGAACAACAATACACACCATGGAAACATTTTTGTTTGATTCGTGTCGAGGGAGATTTTCACCTATAACCCAAAGGGGGGGGTATGGGCACTTTTCACGGAAAAATGTGAAAAATTAAAATTTCTAAAAATGAAATAAATGCCTTCTATACACCTCAAACATTCACTCTATAATGGAAGATTGTTGTTTTTCGCAATATTTTTGGAAATTTGGGCTCTTTTACTAACATTAACACTTGCGCTGAGGCATCTTTTATGCTCATTTCTTGTCTTTAATGATTTATTCTGGGTTTTATTTTGTTTATTTGATGAAAATGAACAACAATACACACCATGGAAACATTTTTGTTTGATTCGTGTCGAGTGAGATTTTCACCTATAACCCAAAGGGGGGGGTATTGGCACTTTTCATGGAAAAATGTGAAAAATTAAAATTTCTAAAAATGAAATAAATGCCTTCTATACACCTCAAACATTCACTCTATAATGGAATATTGTTGTTTTTCGCAATATTTTTGGAAATTTGGGCTCTTTTACTAACATTAACACGCGCTGAGGCATCTTTTATGCTCATTTCTTGTCTTTAATGATTTATTCTGGGTTTTATTTTGTTTATTTAATGAAAATGAACAACAATACACACCATGGAAACATTTTTGTTTGATTCGTGTCGAGTGAGATTTTCACCTATAGCCCAAAGGGGGGGTATTGGCACTTTTCATGGAAAAATGTGAAAAATTAAAATTTCTTAAAATGAAATAAATGCCTTCTATACACCTCAAACATTTACTCTATAATGGAAGATTAATGTTTTTTCGCAATATTTTTGGAAATTTGGGCTCTTTTACTAACATTAACACTTGCGCTGAGGCATATTTTATGCTCATTTCTTGTCTTTAATGATTTATTCTGGGTTTTATTTTGTTTATTTGATGAAAATGAACAACAATACACACCATGGAAACATTTTTGTTTGATTCGTGTCGAGTGAGATTTTCACCTATAACCCAAAGGGGGGGTATTGGCACTTTTCATGGAAAAATGTGAAAAATTAAAATTTCTAAAAATGAAATAAATGCCTTCTATACACCTCAAACATTCACTCTATAATGGAAGATTGTTGTTTTTCGCAATATTTTTGGAAATTTGGGCTCTTTTACTAACATTAACACTTGCGCTGAGGCATCTTTTATGCTCATTTCTTGTCTTTAATGATTTATTCTGGGTTTTATTTTGTTTATTTGATGAAAATGAACAACAATACACACCATGGAAACATTTTTGTTTGATTCGCGTCGAGTGAGATTTTCACCTATAACCCAAAGGGGGGGTATTGGCACTTTTCATGGAAAAATGTGAAAAATTAAAATTTCTAAAAATGAAATAAATGCCTTCTATACACCTCAAACATTCACTCTATAATGGAAGATTGTTGTTTTTCGCAATATTTTTGGAAATTTGGGCTCTTTTACTAACATTAACACTTGCGCTGAGGCATCTTTTATGCTCATTTCTTGTCTTTAATGATTTATTCTGGGTTTTATTTTGTTTATTTGATGAAAATGAACAACAATACACACCATGGAAACATTTTTGTTTGATTCGTGTCGAGTGAGATTTTCACCTATAACCCAAAGGGGGGGGTATTGGCACTTTTCATGGAAAAATGTGAAAAATTAAAATTTCTAAAAATGAAATAAATGCCTTCTATACACCTCAAACATTCACTCTATAATGGAAGATTGTTGTTTTTCGCAATATTTTTGGAAATTTGGGCTCTTTTACTAACATTAACACTTGCGCTGAGGCATCTTTTATGCTCATTTCTTGTCTTTAATGATTTATTCTGGGTTTTATTTTGTTTATTTGATGAAAATGAACAACAATACACACCATGGAAACATTTTTGTTTGATTCGTGTCGAGTGAGATTTTCACCTATAACCCAAAGGGGGGGGTATTGGCACTTTTCATGGAAAAATGTGAAAAATTAAAATTTCTAAAAATGAAATAAATGCCTTCTATACACCTCAAACATTCACTCTATAATGGAAGATTGTTGTTTTTCGCAATATTTTTGGAAATTTGGGCTCTTTTACTAACATTAACACTTGCGCTGAGGCATCTTTTATGCTCATTTCTTGTCTTTAATGATTTATTCTGGGTTTTATTTTGTTTATTTAATGAAAATGAACAACAATACACACCATGGAAACATTTTTGTTTGATTCGTGTCGAGTGAGATTTTCACCTATAGCCCAAAGGGGGGGGTATTGGCACTTTTCATGGAAAAATGTGAAAAATTAAAATTTCTTAAAATGAAATAAATGCCTTCTATACACCTCAAACATTTACTCTATAATGGAAGATTGTTGTTTTTCGCAATATTTTTGGAAATTTGGGCTCTTTTACTAACATTAACACTTGCGCTGAGGCATCTTTTATGCTCATTTCTTGTCTTTAATGATTTATTCTGGGTTTTATTTTGTTTATTTGATGAAAATGGGCAACAATACACACCATGGAAACATTTTTGTTTGATTCGTGTCGAGTGAGATTTTCACCTATAACCCAAAGGGGGGGTATTGGCACTTTTCATGGAAAAATGTGAAAAATTAAAATTTCTAAAAATGAAATAAATGCCTTCTATACACCTCAAACATTCACTCTATAATGGAAGATTGTTGTTTTTCGCAATATTTTTGGAAATTTGGGCTCTTTTACTAACATTAACACTTGCGCTGAGGCATCTTTTATGCTCATTTCTTGTCTTTAATGATTTATTCTGGGTTTTATTTTGTTTATTTGATGAAAATGAACAACAATACACACCATGGAAACATTTTTGTTTGATTCGCGTCGAGTGAGGTTTTCACCTATAACCCAAAAGGGGGGGGTATTGGCACTTTTCATGGAAAAATGTGAAAAATTAAAATTTCTAAAAATGAAATAAATGCCTTCTATACACCTCAAACATTCACTCTATAATGGAAGATTGTTGTTTTTCGCAATATTTTTGGAAATTTGGGCTCTTTTACTAACATTAACACTTGCGCTGAGGCATCTATTATGCTCATTTCTTGTCTTTAATGATTTATTCTGGGTTTTATTTTGTTTATTTGATGAAAATGAACAACAATACACTCCATGGAAACATTTTTGTTTGATTCGCGTCGAGTGAGGTTTTCACCTAGAACCCAAAAGGGGGGGTATTGGCACTTTTCATGGAAAAATGTGAAAAATTAAAATTTCTAAAAATGAAATAAATGCCTTCTATACACCTCAAACATTCACTCTATAATGGAAGATTGTTGTTTTTCGCAATATTTTTGGAAATTTGGGCTCTTTTACTAACATTAACACTTGCGCTGAGGCATCTTTTATGCTCATTTCTTGTCTTTAATGATTTATTCTGGGTTTTATTTTGTTTATTTGATGAAAATGAACAACAATACACACCATGGAAACATTTTTGTTTGATTCGTGTAGAGTGAGATTTTCACCTATAACCCAAAGGGGGGGGTATTGGCACTTTTCATGGAAAAATGTGAAAAATTAAAATTTCTAAAAATGAAATAAATGCCTTCCATACACCTCAAACATTCACTCTATAATGGAAGATTGTTGTTTTTCGCAATATTTTTGGAAATTTGGGCTCTTTTACTAACATTAACACTTGCGCTGAGGCATCTTTTATGCTCATTTCTTGACTTTAATGATTTATTCTGGGTTTTATTTTGTTTATTTGATGAAAATGAACAACAATACACACCATGGAAACATTTTTGTTTGATTCGTGTCGAGTGAGATTTTCACCTAGAACCCAAAAGGGGGGGGTATTGGCACTTTTCATGGAAAAATGTGAAAAATTAAAATTTCTAAAAATGAAATAAATGCCTTCTATATACCTAAACATTCACTCTACAATTGAAGATTGTTGTTTTTCGCAATATTTTTGGAAATTTGGGCTCTTTTACTAACATTAACACTTTCGCTGAGGCATCTTTTATGCTCATTTCTTGTCTTTAATGATTTATTCTGGGTTTTATGTTGTTTATTTGATGAAAATGAACAACAATACACACCATGGAAACATTTTTGTTTGATTCGCGTCGAGTGAGGTTTTCACCTATAACCCAAAGGGGGGCAATTGGCACTTTTCATGGAAAAATGTGAAAAATTAAAATTTCTAAAAATGAAATAAATGCCTTCTATACACCTCAAACATTCACTCTATAATGGAAGATTGTTGTTTTTCGCAATATTTTTGGAAATTTGGGCTCTTTTACTAACATTAACACTTGCGCTGAGGTATCTATTATGCTCATTTCTTGTCTTTAATGATTTATTCTGGGTTTTATTTTGTTTATTTGATGAAAATGAACAACAATACACTCCATGGAAACATTTTTGTTTGATTCGCGTCGAGTGAGGTTTTCACCTAGAACCCAAAAGGGGGGGGTATTGGCACTTTTCATGGAAAAATGTGAAAAATTAAAATTTCTAAAAATGAAATAAATGCCTTCTATACACCTCAAACATTCACTCTATAATGGAAGATTGTTGTTTTTCGCAATATTTTTGGAAATTTGGGCTCTTTTACTAACATTAACACTTGCGCTGAGGCATCTTTTATGCTCATTTCTTGTCTTTAATGATTTATTCTGGGTTTTATTTTGTTTATTTGATGAAAATGAACAACAATACACACCATGGAAACATTTTTGTTTGATTCGTGTAGAGTGAGATTTTCACCTATAACCCAAAGGGGGGGGTATTGGCACTTTTCATGGAAAAATGTGAAAAATTAAAATTTCTAAAAATGAAATAAATGCCTTCCATACACCTCAAACATTCACTCTATAATGGAAGATTGTTGTTTTTCGCAATATTTTTGGAAATTTGGGCTCTTTTACTAACATTAACACTTGCGCTGAGGCATCTTTTATGCTCATTTCTTGACTTTAATGATTTATTCTGGGTTTTATTTTGTTTATTTGATGAAAATGAACAACAATACACACCATGGAAACATTTTTGTTTGATTCGCGTCGATTGAGATTTTCACCTATAACCCAAAGGGGGGGGGGTATTGGCACTTTTCATGGAAAAATGTGAAAAATTAAAATTTCTAAAAATGAAATAAATGCCTTCTATACACCTCAAACATTCACTCTATAATGGAATATTGTTGTTTTTCGCAATATTTTTGGAAATTTGGGCTCTTTTACTAACATTAACACTTTCGCTGAGGCATCTTTTATGCTCATTTCTTGTCTTTAATGATTTATTCTGGGTTTTATTTTGTTTATTTAATGAAAATGAACAACAATACACACCATGGAAACATTTTTGTTTGATTCGTGTCGAGTGAGATTTTCACCTATAGCCCAAAGGGGGGGGTATTGGCACTTTTCATGGAAAAATGTGAAAAATTAAAATTTCTTAAAATGAAATAAATGCCTTCTATACACCTCAAACATTTACTCTATAATGGAAGATTGTTGTTTTTCGCAATATTTTTGGAAATTTGGGCTCTTTTACTAACATTAACACTTGCGCTGAGGCATCTTTTATGCTCATTTCTTGTCTTTAATGATTTATTCTGGGTTTTATTTTGTTTATTTGATGAAAATGAACAACAATACACACCATGGAAACATTTTTGTTTGATTCGTGTCGAGTGAGATTTTCACCTATAACCCAAAGGGGGGCAATTGGCACTTTTCATGGAAAAATGTGAAAAATTAAAATTTCTAAAAATGAAATAAATGCCTTCTATACACCTCAAACATTCACTCAATAATGGAATATTGTTGTTTTTCGCAATATTTTTGGAAATTTGGGCTCTTTTACTAACATTAACACTTGCGCTGAGGCATCTTTTATGCTCATTTCTTGTCTTTAATGATTTATTCTGGGTTTTATTTTGTTTCTTTGATGAAAATGAACAACAATACACACCATGGAAACATTTTTGTTTGATTCGCGTCGAGTGAGATTTTCACCTATAACCCAAAGGGGGGGGTATTGGCACTTTTCATGGAAAAATGTGAAAAATTAAAATTTCTAAAAATGAAATAAATGCCTTCTATACACCTCAAACATTCACTCTATAATGGAAGATTGTTGTTTTTCGCAATATTTTTGGAAATTTGGGCTCTTTTACTAACATTAACACTTGCGCTGAGGCATCTTTTATGCTCATTTCTTGTCTTTAATGATTTATTCTGGGTTTTATTTTGTTTATTTGATGAAAATGAACAACAATACACACCATGGAAACATTTTTGTTTGATTCGCGTCGAGTGAGATTTTCACCTATAACCCAAAGGGGGGGGGGGGTATTGGCACTTTTCATGGAAAAATGTGAAAAATTACGAGGGTCATCCGGAAAGTAGTACCCGTTCGTGCCGCATGAAGTGCTGACGACGCGAGTAGCCGCTGGACGAGGTCAGATAGCTTCAGTGGCTTGTCTGCCTTCTCTGAGCCAAGTTGCGTGACGCTAGCATTGCCTGTGTTGTTTCTGTGATTGTTTACAATGTTTAAAAAAATTGAGAACGCCGCCAGTTGTGAAGTGAGGGCAGTGATTAAATTCCTCAATGCAAGAAACGTTCGCCCATGTGATATTCATCGCCAATTAAAGGAGGTGTATGGAGACAATGTAATGGACGAGTCGTCTGTTCGGCGGTGGTGTCGCAACTTCAACATGGGGAGGGGGAACACACACGACGATGAGCGTTCGGAGAGACCGTCTGTCATTACAGACCAACTGGTGAGCTCAGTTGACGAATTCGTGAGGAACGATCGGCGCGTCACAATTGATGACATCTGTGAGCATTTTCCCAATGTTTCTCGAACAATTGTTCATGAAATTGTTAAACACCATCTGCATTATGCAAAAATTTGTGCAAGATGGGTCCCTCGCGTATCTCAATGAGCTGGCGGCGAAGGACTATGCAGCAGGAATACAGAAACTTGTCACACGTTATGACAAATGCCTTAATTTGCTTGGAGATTATGTTGAGAAGTAGTTTAAAGTATCCTCTTTCAAATAAAATTTTTTATGTTTGTTAATATTTACTTTTGTGTCTTTATTTCACGAACGGGTACTACTTTCCGGATGACCCTCGTAAAATTTCTAAAAATGAAATAAATGCCTTCTATACACCTCAAACATTCACTCTATAATGGAATATTGTTGTTTTTCGCAATATTTTTGGAAATTTGGGCTCTTTTACTAACATTAACACGCGCTGAGGCATCTTTTATGCTCATTTCTTGTCTTTAATGATTTATTCTGGGTTTTATTTTGTTTATTTAATGAAAATGAACAACAATACACACCATGGAAACATTTTTGTTTGATTCGTGTCGAGTGAGATTTTCACCTATAGCCCAAAGGGGGGGGTATTGGCACTTTTCATGGAAAAATGTGAAAAATTAAAATTTCTTAAAATGAAATAAATGCCTTCTATACACCTCAAACATTTACTCTATAATGGAAGATTGTTGTTTTTCGGAATATTTTTGAAAATTTGGGCTCTTTTACTAACATTAACACTTGCGCTGAGGCATCTTTTATGCTCATTTCTTGTCTTTAATGATTTATTCTGGGTTTTATTTTGTTTATTTGATGAAAATGAACAACAATACACACCATGGAAACATTTTTGTTTGATTCGTGTCGAGTGAGATTTTCACCTATAACCCAAAGGGGGGGGTATGGGCACTTTTCATGGAAAAATGTGAAAAATTAAAATTTCTAAAAATGAAATAAATGCCTTCTATACACCTCAAACATTCACTCTATAATGGAAGATTGTTGTTTTTCGCAATATTTTTGGAAATTTGGGCTCTTTTACTAACATTAACACGCGCTGAGGCATCTTTTATGCTCATTTCTTGTCTTTAATGATTTATTCTGGGTTTTATTTTGTTTATTTGATGAAATGAGCAACAATACACACCATGGAAACATTTTTGTTTGATTCGCGTCGAGTGAGATTTTCACCTATAACCCAAAGGGGGGGGTATTGGCACTTTTCATGGAAAAATGTGAAAAATTAAAATTTCTAAAAATGAAATAAATGCCTTCTTACACCTCAAACATTCACTCTATAATGGAAGATTGTTGTTTTTCGCAATATTTTTGGAAATTTGGGCTCTTTTACTAACATTAACACTTGCGCTGAGGCATCTTTTATGCTCATTTCTTGTCTTTAATGATTTATTCAGGGTTTTATTTTGTTTATTTGATGAAAATGAACAACAATACACACCATGGAAACATTTTTGTTTGATTCGTGTCGAGTGAGATTTTCACCTTAACCCAAAGGGGGGGTATTGGCACTTTTTCATGGGAAAAATGTAAAAATTAAAATTTCTAAAAATGAAATAAATGCCTTCTATACACCTCAAACATTCACTCTATAATGGAAG
>NW_027286307.1:0-30760 GCF_022747635.1 Hetaerina americana
AACAACAATACACACCTTGGATACATTTTTGTTTGATTTGTGTCGAGTGAGATTTTCGCCTAGAACCCAAAGGGGGGGGTATTGGCAATTTTCGTGGAAAAATGTAAAAAATTAAATTTTCTAAAAATGAAATAAATGCCTTCTAAACACCTCAAACATTCACTCTAAAACAGAAGATTGTTGTTTTTCCCAATATTTTTAGAAATTTGGGCTCTTTTAGTAACATTAACACCTGGGCTGAAGTGAAGCATCTTTTATGATCATTTTTTGTCTTTCAGGATACATTCTGGGTTTTATTTTGTTAATTTGATGAAAATGAACAACAATACACACCTTGGATACATTTTTGTTTGATTTGTGTCGAGTGAGATTTTCGCCTAGAACCCAAAGGGGGGGTATTGGCACTTTTCATGGAAAAATGTGAAAAATTAAATTTCTAAAAATGAAATAAATGCCTTCTAAACACCTCAAACATTCACTCTAAAACAGAAGATTGTTGTTTTTTGGCAATATTTTTAGAAATTTGGGCTCTTTTAGTAACATTAACACTTGGGCTGAAGCATCTTTTATGATCTTTTATTGTCTTTCAGGATTCATTCTGGGTTTTATTTTGTTTATTTGATGAAAATGAACAACAAAACACACCATGGAAACATTTTTGTTTGATTTGTGTCAAGTGAGATTTTCACCTAGAACCCAAAGGGGGGGGTATTGGCACTTTTCATGGAAAAATGTTAAAAATTAAATTTTCTAAAAATAAAATAAATGCCTTCTAAACACCTCAAACATTCACTCTAAAACAGAAGATTGTTGTTTTTCGCAATATTTTTAGAAATTTGGGCTCTTTTAGTAACATTAACACCTGGGCTGAAGCATCTTTTATGATCATTTATTGTCTTTCAGGATACATTCTGGGTTTTATTTTGTTTATTTGATGAAAATGAACAACAATACACACCTTGGATACATTTTTGTTTGATTTGTGTCGAGTGAGATTTTCACCTAGGACCCAAAGGGGGGGGGTATTGGCACTTTTCATGGAAAAATGTGAAAAATTAAATTTTCTAAAAATGAAATAAATGCCTTCTAAACACCTCAAACATTCACTCTAAAACAGAAGATTGTTGTTTTTCGCAATATTTTTAGAAATTTGGGCTCTTTTAGTAACATTAACACTTGGGCTGAAGCATCTTTTATGATCTTTTATTGTCTTTCAGGATTCATTCTGGGTTTAATTTTGTTTATTTGATGAAAATGAACAACAATACACACCTTGGATACATTTTTGTTTGATTTGTGTCGAGTGAGATTTTCGCCTAGAACCCAAAGGGGGGGGTATTGGCACTTTTCGTGGAAAAATGTAAAAAATTAAATTTTCTAAAATGAAATAAATGCCTTCTAAACACCTCAAACATTCACTCTAAAACAGAAGATTGTTGTTTTTCCCAATATTTTTAGAAATTTGGGCTCTTTTAGTAACATTAACACCTGGGCTGAAGCATCTTTTATGATCATTTTTTGTCTTTCAGGATACATTCTGGGTTTATTTTGTTAATTTGATGAAAATGAACAACAATAAACACCTTGGATACATTTTTGTTTGATTTTTGTCGAGTGAGATTTTCGCCTAGAACCCAAAGGGGGGGGTATTGGCACTTTTCATGGAAAAATGTGAAAAATTAAATTTTCTAAAAATGAAATAAATGCCTTCTAAACACCTCAAACATTCACTCTAAAACAGAAGATTGTTGTTTTTTGGCAATATTTTAGAAATTTGGGCTCTTTTAGTAACATTAACACTTGGGCTGAAGCATCTTTTATGATCTTTTATTGTCTTTCAGGATTCATTCTGGGTTTTATTTTGTTTATTTGATGAAAATGAACAACAATACACACCTTGGATACATTTTTGTTTGATTTGTGTCGAGTGAGATTTTCACATAGAACCCAAAGGGGGGGGTATTGGCACTTTTCATGGAAAAATGTGAAAAAATAAATTTTCTAAAAATAAAATAAATGCCTTCTAAACACCTCAAACATTCACTCTAAAACAGAATATGTTGTTTTTCGCAATATTTTTAGAAATTTGGGCTCTTTTAGTAACATTTACACTTGCGCTGAAGCAACTTTTATGCTCATTTCTTGTCTTTCAGGATTAATCCTGGGTTTTATTTTGCTCTTTTGATGAAAATGAACAACAATACACACCTTGGATACATTTTTGTTTGATTTGTGTCGAGTGAGATTTTCACTTAGAACCCAAAGGGGGGGGTATTGGCACTTTTCATGGAAAATTGTGAAAAATTAAATTTTCTAAAAATAAAATAAATGCCTTCTAAACACCTCAAACATTCACTCTAAAACTGTAAATTGTTTTTTTTCGCAATATTTTTAGAAATTTGGGCTCTTTTAGTAACATTAACTTTTGCGCTGAAGCATCTTTTATGCTCATTTCTTGTCTTTCAGGATTTATTCTGGGTTTTATTTGGTTTTTTTGATGAAATGAACAACAATACACACCATGGAAACATTTTTGTTTGATTTGTGTCGAGTGAGATTTTCACCTAGAACCAAAGGGGGGGGGGTATTGGAACTTTTCATGGAAAAATTTGAAAAATTAAATTTTCAAAAAATGAAAAAAATGCATTCTATACACCTCAAACATTCACTCTAAAACTGAAATTGTTGTTTTTTGCAATAATGTTAGAAATTTGGGCTCTTTTAGTAACATTAACACTTGCGCTGAAGAATCTTTTATGCTCATTTCTTGTCTTTCAGGATTTATTCTTTGTTTTATTTTGTTTTTTTTGATGAAAATGAACAACAATACACACCATGGAAACATTTTTGTTTGATTTGTGTTGAGTGAGATTTCCACACAAAACCCAAAGGGGGGGTATTGGCACTTTTCATGGAAATATGTGAAAAATTAAATTTTCTAAAAATGAAATAAATGCCTTCTATACACCTCAAACATTCACTCAAAAACTGAAAATTGTTGTTTTTCGCAATTTTTTTAGAAATTTGGGCTCTTTTAGTAACATTTACACTTGCGCTGAAGCATCTCTTATGCTCATTTCTTGACTTTCAGGATTTATTCTGGGTTTTATTTTGTTTATTTGATGAAAATGAACAACAATACACACCATGGAAACATTTTTGTTTGATTTGTGTCGAGTGAGATTTTCACCTAGAACCCAAAGGGGGGTATTGGCACTTTCAATGGAAAAATGTGAAAAATTAAATTTTCTAAAAATGAAATAAATGCCTTCTATACACCTCAAACATTCACTCTAAAACTGTAAATTGTTGTTTTTCGCAATATTTTTAGAAATTTGGGCTCTTTTAGTAACATTAACACCTGCGCTGAAGCATCTCTTATGCTCATTTCTTGTCTTTCAGGGTTTATTCTGGGTTTTTTTTTTGTTTTTTTGATGAAAATGAACAACAATACACACCATGGAAACATTTTTGTTAGATTTGTGTCGAGTGAGATTTTCACCTAGAACCCAAATGGGGGGGTACTGGCACTTTTAATGGAAAAATGTGAAAAATTAAATTTTTTAAAAATGAAAAAACTGGCTTCTATACACCTCAAACATTCACTCTAAAACTGAAAATTGGGGTTTTTACGATATATTTTTAAAATTTGGGCTCTTTTAGTAACATTAACACTTGCGCTGAAGCATCTTTTATGATCATTTCTTGTTTTTCAGGATTTTTTCTGGGTTTTATTTTGTTTATTTGATGAAAATGAACAACAATACACACCATGGAAACATTTTGTTTGATTGTGTCGAGTGAGATTTTCACTTAGAACCCAAAGAGGGTGGGTATTGTCACTTTACATGGAAAAATGTGAAAGATTAAATTTTCAAAAAATGAAATAAATGGCTTCTCTACACCTAAAACATTCACTCTTATACTGAAAATTGTTGTTTTCGCAATATTTTTTGGAATTTTGGCACTTTTAGTAACATTAACACTTGCGCTGAAGCATCTTTTATGCCCATTTCTTGTCTTTCAGGATTTATTCGGGGTTTTATTTTGTTTATTTGATGAAAATGAACAACAATACACACCATGGAGACATTTTTGATTGATTTGTGTCGAGTGAGATTTTCACTTAGAACCCAAAGGGGGTGGGTATTGTCACTTTTCATGGAAAAATGTGAAAGATTAAATTTTCAAAAAATGAAATAAATGGCTTCTATACAACTCAAACATTCACTCTTATACTGAAAATTGTTGTTTTTCGCAATATTTTTAGAAATTTGGGCTCCTTTAGTAACATTAACACTTGCGCTGAAGCATCTTTTATGCTCATTTCTTGTCTTTCAGGATTTATTCTGGGTTTTATTTTGTTTATTTGATGAAAATTAACAACAATACACACCATGGAAACATTTTTGTTTGATTTGTGTTGAGTGAGATTTCCACACAAAACCCAAAGGGGGGGTATTGGCACTTTTCATGGAAAAATGTGAAAAATTAAATTTTCTAAAAATGAAATAAATGCCTTCTATACACCTCAAACATTCACTCAAAAACTGAAAATTGTTGTTTTTCGCAATTTTTTTAGAAATTTGGGCTCTTTTAGTAACATTTACACTTGCGCTGAAGCATCTCTTATGCTCATTTCTTGACTTTCAGGATTTATTCTGGGTTTTATTTTGTTTATTTGATGAAAATGAACAACAATACACACCATGGAAACATTTTTGTTTGATTTGTGTCGAGTGAGATTTTCACCTAGAACCCAAAGGGGGGTATTGGCACTTTCAATGGAAAAATGTGAAAAATTAAATTTTCTAAAAATGAAATAAATGCCTTCTATACACCTCAAACATTCACTCTAAAACTGTAAATTGTTGTTTTTCGCAATATTTTTAGAAATTTGGGCTCTTTTAGTAACATTAACACCTGCGCTGAAGCATCTCTTATGCTCATTTCTTGTCTTTCAGGGTTTATTCTGGGTTTTTTTTTGTTTTTTTGATGAAAATGAACAACAATACACACCATGGAAACATTTTTGTTAGATTTGTGTCGAGTGAGATTTTCACCTAGAACCCAAATGGGGGGGTACTGGCACTTTTAATGGAAAAATGTGAAAAATTAAATTTTTTAAAAATGAAAAAACTGGCTTCTATACACCTCAAACATTCACTCTAAAACTGAAAATTGGGGTTTTTACGATATATTTTTAAAATTTGGGCTCTTTTAGTAACATTAACACTTGCGCTGAAGCATCTTTTATGATCATTTCTTGTTTTTCAGGATTTTTTCTGGGTTTTATTTTGTTTATTTGATGAAAATGAACAACAATACACACCATGGAAACATTTTGTTTGATTGTGTCGAGTGAGATTTTCACTTAGAACCCAAAGAGGGTGGGTATTGTCACTTTACATGGAAAAATGTGAAAGATTAAATTTTCAAAAAATGAAATAAATGGCTTCTCTACACCTAAAACATTCACTCTTATACTGAAAATTGTTGTTTTCGCAATATTTTTTGGAATTTTGGCACTTTTAGTAACATTAACACTTGCGCTGAAGCATCTTTTATGCCCATTTCTTGTCTTTCAGGATTTATTCGGGGTTTTATTTTGTTTATTTGATGAAAATGAACAACAATACACACCATGGAGACATTTTTGATTGATTTGTGTCGAGTGAGATTTTCACTTAGAACCCAAAGGGGGTGGGTATTGTCACTTTTCATGGAAAAATGTGAAAGATTAAATTTTCAAAAAATGAAATAAATGGCTTCTATACAACTCAAACATTCACTCTTATACTGAAAATTGTTGTTTTTCGCAATATTTTTAGAAATTTGGGCTCCTTTAGTAACATTAACACTTGCGCTGAAGCATCTTTTATGCTCATTTCTTGTCTTTCAGGATTTATTCTGGGTTTTATTTTGTTTATTTGATGAAAATTAACAACAATACACACCATGGAAACATTTTTGTTTGATTTGTGTCGAGTGAGATTTTCACCTAGAACCCAAAGGGTACTGGCACTTTTCATGGAAAAATGTGAAAAATTAATATTCTAAAAATGAAATAAATGGCTTCTATACACCTCAAACATTTACTCTAAAACTGGAAATTGTTGTTTTTCGCAATATTTTTAGAAATTTTGGCTCTTTTAGTAACATTAACACTTGCGCTGAAGCATCTTTTATGCTCATTTCTTGTCTTTCAGGATTAATTCTGGGTTTTATTTTGTTTATTTGATGAAAATGAACAACAATACACACGATGGAAACATTTTTGATTGATTTGTGTCGAGTGAGATTTTCACCTAGAACCCAAAGGGGGTGGGAATTGTCACTTTTCATGGAAAAATGTGAAAGATTAAATTTTCAAAAAATGAAATAAATGGCTTCTATACAACTCAAACATTCACTCTTATACTGAAAATTGTTGTTTTTCGCAATATTTTTAGAAATTTGGGCTCCTTTAGTAGCATTAACACTTGCGCTGAAGCATCTTTTATGCTCATTTCTTGTCTTTCAGGATTTATTCTGGGTTTTATTTTGTTTATTTGATGAAAATAACAACAATACACACCATGGAAACATTTTTGTTTGATTTGTGTCAAGTGAGATTTTCACCTAGAACCCAAAGGGTACTGGCACTTTTCATGGAAAAATGTGAAAAATTAATATTCTAAAAATGAAATAAATGGCTTCTATACACCTCAAACATTCACTCTAAAACTGAAAATTGTTGTTTTTCGCAATATTTTTAGAAATTTGGGCTCCTTTAGTAACATTAACACTTGCGCTGAAGCACCTTTAGGCTCATTTCTTTTCTTTCAGGATTTATTCTGGGTTTTATTTTGTTTATTTGATGAAAATTAACAACAATACACACCATGGAAACATTTTTGTTTGATTTGTGTCGAGTGAGATTTTCACCTAGAACCCAAAGGGTACTGGCACTTTTCATGGAAAAATGTGAAAAATTAATATTCTAAAAATGAAATAAATGGCTTCTATACACCTCAAACATTTACTCTAAAACTGGAAATTGTTGTTTTTCGCAATATTTTTAGAAATTTTGGCTCTTTTAGTAACATTAGCACTTGCGCTGAAGCATCTTTTATGCTCATTTCTTGTCTTTCATGATTTATTCTGGGTTTTATTTTGTTTATTTGATGAAAATGAACAACAATACACACCATGGAAACATTTTGTTTGATTTGTGTCGAGTGAGATTTTCACCTAGAACCCAAAGGGTACTGGCACTTTTCATGGAAAAATGTGAAAAATTAATATTCTAAAAATGAAATAAATGGCTTCTATACACCTCAAACATTCACTCTAAAACTGAAAATTGTTGTTTTTCGCAATATTTTTAGAAATTTGGGCTCTTTTAGCAACATTAACACTTGCGCTGAAGCATCTTTTATGCTCACTTCTTGACTTTAAGGATTTATTCTGGGTGTTATTTTGTTTATTTGATGAAAATGAACAACAATACACACCATGGAAACATTTTTGTTTGATTTGTGTCGAGTGAGATTTTCACCTAGAACCCAAAGGGGGGGGTATTGGCACTTTTCATGGAAAAATGTGAAAAATTAAATTTTCTAAAAATGAAATAAATGCCTTCTATACACCTCAAACATTCACTCTAAAACTGAAAATTGTTGTTTTTTCCGCAATATTTTTAGAAATTTGGGCTCTTTTAGTAACATTAACACTTGAGCTGAAGCATCTTTTATGCCCATTTCTTGTCTTTCAGGATTTATTCTGGGTTTTATTTTGTTTATTTGATGAAAATGAACAACAATACACACCATGGAAACATTTTTGTTTGATTTGTGTCGAGTGAGATTTTCACCTAGAACCCAAGGGGGGGGTATTGGCACTTTTCATGGAAAAATGTGAAAAATTAAATTTTCTAAAAATGAAATAAATGGCTTTTATACACCTCAAACATTCACTCTAAAACTGAAAATTGTTGTTTTTCGCAATATTTTTAGAAATTTGGGCTCTTTTAGTAACATTAACACTTTCTCTGAAGCATCTTTTATGATCATTTCTTGTTTTTCAGGATTTTTTCTGGGTTTTATTTTGTTTATTTGATGAAAATGAACAACAATACACACCATGGAAACATTTTGTTTGATTGTGTCGAGTGAGATTTTCACTTAGAACCCAAAGAGGGTGGGTATTGTCACTTTACATGGAAAAATGTGAAAGATTAAATTTTCAAAAAATGAAATAAATGGCTTCTCTACACCTAAAACATTCACTCTTATACTGAAAATTGTTGTTTTCGCAATATTTTTTGGAATTTTGGCACTTTTAGTAACATTAACACTTGCGCTGAAGCATCTTTTATGCCCATTTCTTGTCTTTCAGGATTTATTCGGGGTTTTATTTTGTTTATTTGATGAAAATGAACAACAATACACACCATGGAGACATTTTTGATTGATTTGTGTCGAGTGAGATTTTCACTTAGAACCCAAAGGGGGTGGGTATTGTCACTTTTCATGGAAAAATGTGAAAGATTAAATTTTCAAAAAATGAAATAAATGGCTTCTATACAACTCAAACATTCACTCTTATACTGAAAATTGTTGTTTTTCGCAATATTTTTAGAAATTTGGGCTCCTTTAGTAACATTAACACTTGCGCTGAAGCATCTTTTATGCTCATTTCTTGTCTTTCAGGATTTATTCTGGGTTTTATTTTGTTTATTTGATGAAAATTAACAACAATACACACCATGGAAACATTTTTGTTTGATTTGTGTCGAGTGAGATTTTCACCTAGAACCCAAAGGGTACTGGCACTTTTCATGGAAAAATGTGAAAAATTAATATTCTAAAAATGAAATAAATGGCTTCTATACACCTCAAACATTTACTCTAAAACTGGAAATTGTTGTTTTTCGCAATATTTTTAGAAATTTTGGCTCTTTTAGTAACATTAACACTTGCGCTGAAGCATCTTTTATGCTCATTTCTTGTCTTTCAGGATTAATTCTGGGTTTTATTTTGTTTATTTGATGAAAATGAACAACAATACACACGATGGAAACATTTTTGATTGATTTGTGTCGAGTGAGATTTTCACCTAGAACCCAAAGGGGGTGGGAATTGTCACTTTTCATGGAAAAATGTGAAAGATTAAATTTTCAAAAAATGAAATAAATGGCTTCTATACAACTCAAACATTCACTCTTATACTGAAAATTGTTGTTTTTCGCAATATTTTTAGAAATTTGGGCTCCTTTAGTAGCATTAACACTTGCGCTGAAGCATCTTTTATGCTCATTTCTTGTCTTTCAGGATTTATTCTGGGTTTTATTTTGTTTATTTGATGAAAATAACAACAATACACACCATGGAAACATTTTTGTTTGATTTGTGTCAAGTGAGATTTTCACCTAGAACCCAAAGGGTACTGGCACTTTTCATGGAAAAATGTGAAAAATTAATATTCTAAAAATGAAATAAATGGCTTCTATACACCTCAAACATTCACTCTAAAACTGAAAATTGTTGTTTTTCGCAATATTTTTAGAAATTTGGGCTCCTTTAGTAACATTAACACTTGCGCTGAAGCACCTTTAGGCTCATTTCTTTTCTTTCAGGATTTATTCTGGGTTTTATTTTGTTTATTTGATGAAAATTAACAACAATACACACCATGGAAACATTTTTGTTTGATTTGTGTCGAGTGAGATTTTCACCTAGAACCCAAAGGGTACTGGCACTTTTCATGGAAAAATGTGAAAAATTAATATTCTAAAAATGAAATAAATGGCTTCTATACACCTCAAACATTTACTCTAAAACTGGAAATTGTTGTTTTTCGCAATATTTTTAGAAATTTTGGCTCTTTTAGTAACATTAGCACTTGCGCTGAAGCATCTTTTATGCTCATTTCTTGTCTTTCATGATTTATTCTGGGTTTTATTTTGTTTATTTGATGAAAATGAACAACAATACACACCATGGAAACATTTTGTTTGATTTGTGTCGAGTGAGATTTTCACCTAGAACCCAAAGGGTACTGGCACTTTTCATGGAAAAATGTGAAAAATTAATATTCTAAAAATGAAATAAATGGCTTCTATACACCTCAAACATTCACTCTAAAACTGAAAATTGTTGTTTTTCGCAATATTTTTAGAAATTTGGGCTCTTTTAGCAACATTAACACTTGCGCTGAAGCATCTTTTATGCTCACTTCTTGACTTTAAGGATTTATTCTGGGTGTTATTTTGTTTATTTGATGAAAATGAACAACAATACACACCATGGAAACATTTTTGTTTGATTTGTGTCGAGTGAGATTTTCACCTAGAACCCAAAGGGGGGGGTATTGGCACTTTTCATGGAAAAATGTGAAAAATTAAATTTTCTAAAAATGAAATAAATGCCTTCTATACACCTCAAACATTCACTCTAAAACTGAAAATTGTTGTTTTTTCCGCAATATTTTTAGAAATTTGGGCTCTTTTAGTAACATTAACACTTGAGCTGAAGCATCTTTTATGCCCATTTCTTGTCTTTCAGGATTTATTCTGGGTTTTATTTTGTTTATTTGATGAAAATGAACAACAATACACACCATGGAAACATTTTTGTTTGATTTGTGTCGAGTGAGATTTTCACCTAGAACCCAAGGGGGGGGTATTGGCACTTTTCATGGAAAAATGTGAAAAATTAAATTTTCTAAAAATGAAATAAATGGCTTTTATACACCTCAAACATTCACTCTAAAACTGAAAATTGTTGTTTTTCGCAATATTTTTAGAAATTTGGGCTCTTTTAGTAACATTAACACTTGCGCTGAAGAATCTTTTATGCTCATTTCTTGTCTTTCAGGATTTATTCTTTGTTTTATTTTGTTTTTTTTGATGAAAATGAACAACAATACACACCATGGAAACATTTTTGTTTGATTTGTGTTGAGTGAGATTTCCACACAAAACCCAAAGGGGGGGTATTGGCACTTTTCATGGAAAAATGTGAAAAATTAAATTTTCTAAAAATGAAATAAATGCCTTCTATACACCTCAAACATTCACTCAAAAACTGAAAATTGTTGTTTTTCGCAATTTTTTTAGAAATTTGGGCTCTTTTAGTAACATTTACACTTGCGCTGAAGCATCTCTTATGCTCATTTCTTGACTTTCAGGATTTATTCTGGGTTTTATTTTGTTTATTTGATGAAAATGAACAACAATACACACCATGGAAACATTTTTGTTTGATTTGTGTCGAGTGAGATTTTCACCTAGAACCCAAAGGGGGGTATTGGCACTTTTCATGGAAAAATGTGAAAAATTAAATTTTCTAAAAATGAAATAAATGCCTTCTATACACCTCAAACATTCACTCTAAAACTGTAAATTGTTGTTTTTCGCAATATTTTTAGAAATTTGGGCTCTTTTAGTAACATTAACACCTGCGCTGAAGCATCTCTTATGCTCATTTCTTGTCTTTCAGGGTTTATTCTGGGTTTTTTTTTGTTTTTTTGATGAAAATGAACAACAATACACACCATGGAAACATTTTTGTTAGATTTGTGTCGAGTGAGATTTTCACCTAGAACCCAAATGGGGGGGGTACTGGCACTTTTAATGGAAAAATGTGAAAAATTAAATTTTTTAAAAATGAAAAAACTGGCTTCTATACACCTCAAACATTCACTCTAAAACTGAAAATTGGGGTTTTTACGATATATTTTTAAAATTTGGGCTCTTTTAGTAACATTAACACTTGCGCTGAAGCATCTTTTATGATCATTTCTTGTTTTTCAGGATTTTTTCTGGGTTTTATTTTGTTTATTTGATGAAAATGAACAACAATACACACCATGGAAACATTTTGTTTGATTGTGTCGAGTGAGATTTTCACTTAGAACCCAAAGAGGGTGGGTATTGTCACTTTACATGGAAAAATGTGAAAGATTAAATTTTCAAAAAATGAAATAAATGGCTTCTCTACACCTAAAACATTCACTCTTATACTGAAAATTGTTGTTTTCGCAATATTTTTTGGAATTTTGGCACTTTTAGTAACATTAACACTTGCGCTGAAGCATCTTTTATGCCCATTTCTTGTCTTTCAGGATTTATTCGGGGTTTTATTTTGTTTATTTGATGAAAATGAACAACAATACACACCATGGAGACATTTTTGATTGATTTGTGTCGAGTGAGATTTTCACTTAGAACCCAAAGGGGGTGGGTATTGTCACTTTTCATGGAAAAATGTGAAAGATTAAATTTTCAAAAAATGAAATAAATGGCTTCTATACAACTCAAACATTCACTCTTATACTGAAAATTGTTGTTTTTCGCAATATTTTTAGAAATTTGGGCTCCTTTAGTAACATTAACACTTGCGCTGAAGCATCTTTTATGCTCATTTCTTGTCTTTCAGGATTTATTCTGGGTTTTATTTTGTTTATTTGATGAAAATTAACAACAATACACACCATGGAAACATTTTTGTTTGATTTGTGTCGAGTGAGATTTTCACCTAGAACCCAAAGGGTACTGGCACTTTTCATGGAAAAATGTGAAAAATTAATATTCTAAAAATGAAATAAATGGCTTCTATACACCTCAAACATTTACTCTAAAACTGGAAATTGTTGTTTTTCGCAATATTTTTAGAAATTTTGGCTCTTTTAGTAACATTAACACTTGCGCTGAAGCATCTTTTATGCTCATTTCTTGTCTTTCAGGATTAATTCTGGGTTTTATTTTGTTTATTTGATGAAAATGAACAACAATACACACCATGGAAACATTTTTGATTGATTTGTGTCGAGTGAGATTTTCACCTAGAACCCAAAGGGGGTGGGAATTGTCACTTTTCATGGAAAAATGTGAAAGATTAAATTTTCAAAAAATGAAATAAATGGCTTCTATACAACTCAAACATTCACTCTTATACTGAAAATTGTTGTTTTTCGCAATATTTTTAGAAATTTGGGCTCCTTTAGTAGCATTAACACTTGCGCTGAAGCATCTTTTATGCTCATTTCTTGTCTTTCAGGATTTATTCTGGGTTTTATTTTGTTTATTTGATGAAAATAACAACAATACACACCATGGAAACATTTTTGTTTGATTTGTGTCAAGTGAGATTTTCACCTAGAACCCAAAGGGTACTGGCACTTTTCATGGAAAAATGTGAAAAATTAATATTCTAAAAATGAAATAAATGGCTTCTATACACCTCAAACATTCACTCTAAAACTGAAAATTGTTGTTTTTCGCAATATTTTTAGAAATTTGGGCTCCTTTAGTAACATTAACACTTGCGCTGAAGCACCTTTAGGCTCATTTCTTTTCTTTCAGGATTTATTCTGGGTTTTATTTTGTTTATTTGATGAAAATTAACAACAATACACACCATGGAAACATTTTTGTTTGATTTGTGTCGAGTGAGATTTTCACCTAGAACCCAAAGGGTACTGGCACTTTTCATGGAAAAATGTGAAAAATTAATATTCTAAAAATGAAATAAATGGCTTCTATACACCTCAAACATTTACTCTAAAACTGGAAATTGTTGTTTTTCGCAATATTTTTAGAAATTTTGGCTCTTTTAGTAACATTAGCACTTGCGCTGAAGCATCTTTTATGCTCATTTCTTGTCTTTCATGATTTATTCTGGGTTTTATTTTGTTTATTTGATGAAAATGAACAACAATACACACCATGGAAACATTTTGTTTGATTTGTGTCGAGTGAGATTTTCACCTAGAACCCAAAGGGTACTGGCACTTTTCATGGAAAAATGTGAAAAATTAATATTCTAAAAATGAAATAAATGGCTTCTATACACCTCAAACATTCACTCTAAAACTGAAAATTGTTGTTTTTCGCAATATTTTTAGAAATTTGGGCTCTTTTAGCAACATTAACACTTGCGCTGAAGCATCTTTTATGCTCACTTCTTGACTTTAAGGATTTATTCTGGGTGTTATTTTGTTTATTTGATGAAAATGAACAACAATACACACCATGGAAACATTTTTGTTTGATTTGTGTCGAGTGAGATTTTCACCTAGAACCCAAAGGGGGGGTATTGGCACTTTTCATGGAAAAATGTGAAAAATTAAATTTTCTAAAAATGAAATAAATGCCTTCTATACACCTCAAACATTCACTCTAAAACTGAAAATTGTTGTTTTTTCCGCAATATTTTTAGAAATTTGGGCTCTTTTAGTAACATTAACACTTGAGCTGAAGCATCTTTTATGCCCATTTCTTGTCTTTCAGGATTTATTCTGGGTTTTATTTTGTTTATTTGATGAAAATGAACAACAATACACACCATGGAAACATTTTTGTTTGATTTGTGTCGAGTGAGATTTTCACCTAGAACCCAAGGGGGGGGTATTGGCACTTTTCATGGAAAAATGTGAAAAATTAAATTTTCTAAAAATGAAATAAATGGCTTTTATACACCTCAAACATTCACTCTAAAACTGAAAATTGTTGTTTTTCGCAATATTTTTAGAAATTTGGGCTCTTTTAGTAACATTAACACTGCTGCGCTGAAGCATCTTTTATGCTCATTTCTTTTCTTTCAGGATTTATTCTGAGTTTTATTTTTTTTTTGATGAAAATGAAAAACAATACACACCATGGAAACATTTTTGTTTGATTTGTGTCGAGTGAGATTTTCAACTAAAACCGAAAGGGGGGGGTACTGGCACTTTTCATGGAAAAATGTGAAAAATTAAATTTTCTAAAAATGAAATAAATGCCTTCTATACACCTCAAACATTCACTCTAAAACTGAAATTTGTTGTTTTTCGCAATATTTTTAGAAATTTTGGCTCTACAATAACATTAACACTTGCGCTGAAGCATCTTTTATGCTCATTTCTTGTCTTTCAGGATTTATTCTTGGTTTTATTTTGTTTATTTGATGAAAATAAACAACAATACACACCATGGAAACATTTTGGTTTGATTTGTGTCGAGGGAGATTTTCACCTAGAACCCAAAGGGGGGGTTTTGGCACTTTTGATGGAAAAATGTGAAAAATTAAATTTCTAAAAATGAAATAAATGGCTTCTATACACCTCAAACGTTCACTCTTAAACTGAAAATTGCTTTTTTTCGCAATATTTTTAGAAATTTTGGCTCTTTAATAACATTAACACGTGCGCTGAAGCATTTTTTATGCTCATTTCTTGTCTTTCAGGATTTATTCTGGGTTTAATTTTGTTTTTTTGATGAAAATGAACAACAATACACACCATGGAAAAATTTTTGTTTGATTTGTGTGTAGTGAGATTTTCACCTAGAACCCAAAGGGGGGGTATTGGCACTTTTCATGGAAAAATGTGAGAAATTAAATTTTCTAAAAATGAAATAAATGCCTTCTATACACCTCAAACATTCACTCTAAAACTGAAAATTGTTGTTTTTCGCAATATTCTTAGAAATTTGGGCTCTTTTAGTAACATTAACACTTGCGCTGAAGCATCTTTTATGCTCATTTCTGGTCTTTCAGGATACATTCTGGGTTTTATTTTGTTTATTTGATGAAAATGAACAACAATACACACCATGGAAACATTTTTGTTTGATTTGTGTCGAGTGAGATTTTCACCTAGAACCAAAAGGGGCGGATATTGGCACTTTTCATGGAAAAATGTGAAAAATTAAATATTCTAAAAATGAAATAAATGCCTTCTATACACCTCAAACATTCACTCTAAAACTGAAAATTGTTGTTTTTCGCAATATTTTTAGAAATTTGGGCTCTTTTAGTAACATTAACACTTGCGCTGAAGCATCTTTTATGCTCATTTCTTGTCTTTCAGGATTTATTCTGGGTTTTATTTTGTTTTTTTGATGAAAATGAACAACAATACACACCATTGAAACATTTTTGTTTGATTTGTGTCGAGTGAGATTTTCACCTAGAACCCAAAGGGGGGGGTATTGGCACTTTTCATGGAAAAATGTGAAAAATTAAATTTTCAAAAAATGAAATAAATGGCTTCTATAAACCTGAAACATTCACTCTTAAACGGAAAATTGTTGCTTTTCGCAATATTTTTAGAAATTTGGGCTCTTTTAGTAACATTAACTTTTGCGCTGAAGCATCTTTTATGCTCATTTCTTGTCTTTCAGGATTTATTCTGGGTTTTATTTTGTTTTTTTAATGAAAATGAACAACAATACACACCATGGAAACATTTTTGTTTGATTTGTGTCGAGTGAGATTTTCACCTAGAACCCAAGATTTATTCTGGGTTTTATTTTGTTTTTTTGATGAAAAAAAAACAATACACACCGTGGAAACATTTTTGTTTTATTTGTGTCGAGTGAGATTTTCACCTAGAACCCAAAGGGGGGGGTATTGGCACTTTTAATTGAAAAATGTGAAAAATTAAATTTTCTAAAAATGAAATAAATGCCTTCTATACACCTCAAACATTCACTCTAAAACTGGAAATTGTTGTTTTTCGCAATATTTTTTGAAATTTGGGCTGTTTTAGTAATATTAACACTTGCGCTGAAGCATCTCTTATGCTCATTTCTTGTCTTTCAGGATTTATTCTGGGTTTTATTTTGTTTTTTTGATGAAAATGAACAACAATACACACCATGGAAACATTTTTGTTTGATTTGTGTCGAGTGAGATTTTCACCTTGAACTTAAAGGGGGGAATACTGGCACTTTTTACGGAAAAATATGAAAAATTAAATTTTCTAAAAATGAAATAAATGCCTTCTATACACCTCAAACATTCGCTCTAAAACTGAAATTTGTTGTTTTTCGCAATATTTTTAGAAATTTGGGCTCTTTTAGTAACATTTACACTTGCGCTGAAGCATCTTTTATGCTCATTTCTTGACTTTCAGGATTTATTCTGGGTTTTATTTTGTTTATTTGATGAAAATGAACAACAATACACACCATGGAAACATTTTTGTTTGATTTGTGTCGAGTTAGATTTTCACCTAGAACCCAAAGGGGGGGGTATTGGCACTTTTGATGGAAAAATGTGAAAAATTAAATTTCTAAAAATGAAATAAATTTCTTCTATACACCTCAAACATTCACTCTTAAACCCAAAGGGGGGGGTATTGGCCCTTTTGATGGAAAAATGTGAAAAATTAAATTTCTAAAAATGAAATAAATTTCTTCTATACACCTCAAACATTCACTCTTAAACTGAAAATTGCTGTTTTTCGCAATATTTTTAGAAATTTTGGCTCTTTAATAACATTAACACTTGCGCTGAAGCATTTTTTATGCTCATTTCTTGTCTTTCAGGATTTATTCTAGGTTTAATTTTGTTTTTTTGATGAAAATGAACAACAATACACACCATGGAAAAATTTTTGTTTGATTTGTGTGTAGTGAGATTTTCACCTAGAACCCAAAGGGGGGGTATTGGCACTTTTCATGGAAAAATGTGAAAAATTAAATTTTCTAAAAATGAAATAAATGCCTTCTATACACCTCAAACATTCACTCTAAAACTGAAAATTGTTGTTTTTCGCAATATTCTTAGAAATTCGGGCTCTTTTAGTAACATTAACACTTACGCTGAAGCATCTTTTATGCTCATTTCTGGTCTTTCAGGATACATTCTGGGTTTTATTTTGTTTATTTGATGAAAATGAACAACAATACACACCATGGAAACATTTTTGTTTGATTTGTGTCGAGTGAGATTTTCACCTAGAACCAAAAGGGGGGGATATTGGCACTTTTCATGGAAAAATGTGAAAAATTAAATATTCTAAAAATGAAATAAATGCCTTCTATACACCTCAAACATTCACTCTAAAACTGAAAATTGTTGTTTTTCGCAATATTTTTAGAAATTTGGGCTCTTTTAGTAACATTAACACTTGCGCTGAAGCATCTTTTATGCTCATTTCTTGTCTTTCAGGATTTATTCTGGGTTTTATTTTGTTTTTTTGATGAAAAAAAAACAATACACACAATGGAAACATTTTTGTTTTATTTGTGTCGAGTGAGATTTTCACCTAGAACCCAAAGGGGGGGGTATTGGCACTTTTAATTGAAAAATGTGAAAAATTAAATTTTCTAAAAATGAAATAAATGCCTTCTATACACCTCAAACATTCACTCTAAAACTGGAAATTGTTGTTTTTCGCAATATTTTTAGAAATTTGGGCTGTTTTAGTAATATTAACACCTGCGCTGAAGCATCTCTTATGCTCATTTCTTGCCTTTCAGGATTTATTCTGGGTTTTTTTTTTGTTTTTTTGATGAAAATGAACAACAATACACACCATTGAAACATTTTTGTTTGATTTGTGTCGAGTGAGATTTTCACCTTGAACTTAAAGGGGGGAATACTGGCAATTTTTACGGAAAAATGTGAAAAATTAAATTTTCTAAAAATGAAATAAATGCCTTC
The DNA here is from genome assembly GCF_022747635.1 of Hetaerina americana. Classification (NCBI taxonomy): domain Eukaryota; kingdom Metazoa; phylum Arthropoda; class Insecta; order Odonata; family Calopterygidae; genus Hetaerina; species Hetaerina americana. Next base: position 18,417 of record NW_027286307.1, read on the forward strand.
TATACACCTCAAACATTCGCTCTAAAACTGAAATTTGTTGTTTTTCGCAATATTTTTAGAAATTTGGGCTCTTTAATAACATTAACACTTGCGCTGAAGCATTTTTTATGCTCATTTCTTGTCTTTCAGGATTTATTCTGGGTTTAATTTTGTTTTTTTGATGAAAATGAACAACAATACACACCATGGAAACATTTTTGTTTGATTTGTGTCGAGTTAGATTTTCACCTAGAACCCAAAGGGGGGGTATTGGCACTTTTCATGGAAAAATGTAAAAAATTAAATTTTCTAAAAATGAAATAAATGCCTTCTATACACCTCAAACATTCACTCTAAAACTGTAAATTGTTGTTTTTCGCAATATTTTTAGAAATTTGGGCTCTTTTAGTAACATTAACACTTGCGCTGAAGCATCTTTTATGCTCATTTCTTGTCTTTCAGGATTTATTTTAAGGTTTTATTTGGTTTATTTGATGAAAATAAACAACAATACACACCATGGAAACATTTTTGTTTGATTTGTGTCGAGTGAGATTTTCACCTAGAACCCAAAGGGGGGGGTATTGGCACTTTTCATGGAAAAATGTTAAAAATTAAATTTTCTAAAAATGAAACAAATACCTTCTAAACACCTCAAACATTCACTCTAAAAAAGAAGATTGTTGTTTTTCGCAATATTTTTAGAAATTTTGGCTCTTTTAGTAACATTAACACTTCTGCTGAAGCATCTTTTATGATCTTTTGATGTCTTTCAGGATTTATTCTGGGTTTTATTTTGTTTATTTGATGAAAATGAACAACAATACACACCTTGGATACATTTTTGTTTGATTTGTGTCGAGTGAGATTTTCACCTAGAACCCAAAGGGGGGGGTATTGGCACTTTTCATGGAAAAATGTGAAAAATTAAATTTTCTAAAAATGAAATAAATGCCTTCTAAACACCTCAAACATTCACTCTTAAACAGAAGATTGTTGTTTTTCGCAATATTTTTAGAAATTTTGGCTCCAATAGTAACATTAAAACCTGGGCTGAAGCATCTTTAATGATCTTTTATTGTCTTTCAGGATACATTCTGGGTTTTATTTTGTTTATTTGATGAAAATGAACAACAATACACACCTTGGATACATTTTTGTTTAATTGGGTCGAGTGAGTATTTCACCTAGAACCCAAAGGGGGGGGGCATTGGCACTTTACATCGAAAAATGTGAAAAATTAAATTTTCTAAAAATGAAATAAATGCCTTCTAAACACCTCAAACATTCACTCTAAAACAGAAGATTGTTGTTTTTCGCAATATTTTTAGAAATTTGGGCTCTTTTAGTAAAATTAACACTTGCGCTGAAGCATCTTTTATGCTCATTTCTTGTCTTTCAGGATTAATTCTGTGTTTTATTTTGTTTATTTGATGAAAATGAACAACAATACACACCATGGAAACATTTTTGTTTGATTTGTGTCAAGTTAGATTTTCATCTAGAACCCAAAGGGTAGGTATTGGCACTTTTCATGGAAAAATGTGAAAAATTAAATTTTCTAAAAATGAAATAAATGCCTTCTAAACACCTCAAACATTCACTCTAAAACAGAAGATTGTTGTTTTTCGCAATATTTTTAGAAATTTGGGCTCTTATAGTAACATTAACACGTGGGCTGAAGCATCTTTTATGATCTTTTATTGTCTTTCAGGATTCATTCTGGGTTTTATTTTGTTTATTTGATGAAAATGAACAACAATACACACCTTGGATACATTTTTGTTTGATTTGTGTCGTGTGAGATTTTCACCTAGAATCCAAAGGGGGTGGGGGTATTGGCACTTTTCATGGAAAAATGTGAAAAATTAAATTTTCTAAAAATGAAAAAATGCCTTCTAAACACCTCAAACATTCACTCTAAAACAGAAGATTGTTGTTTTTCGCAATATTTTTAGAAATTTGGGCTCTTTTAGTAACATTTACACCTGGACTGAAGCATCTTTTATGATCATTTATTGTCTTTCAGGATACATTCTGGGTTTTATTTTGTTTATTTGATGAAAATGAACAACAATACACACCTTGGATACATTTTTGTTTGATTTGTGTCGAGTGAGATTTTCACCTAGAACCCAAAGGGGGGGGTATTGGCACTTTTCATGGAAAAATGTGAGAAATTAAATTTTTAAAAAATGAAATAAATGCCTTCTAAACACCTCAAACATTCACTCTAAAACAGAAGATTGTTGTTGAAAAATGTGAAAAATTAAAACATTCACTCTAAAACAGAAGATTGTTGTTGAAAAATGTGAAAAATTAAATTTTCTAAAAATGAAATAAATGCCTTCTATACACCTCAAACATTCGCTCTAAAACTGAAATTTGTTGTTTTTCGCAATATTTTTAGAAATTTGGGCTCTTTTAGTAACATTAACACTTGCGCTGAAGCATCTTTTATGCTCATTTCTTGTCTTTCAGGATTTATTTTAAGGTTTTATTTGGTTTATTTGATGAAAATAAACAACAATACACACCATGGAAACATTTTTGTTTGATTTGTGTCGAGTGAGATTTTCACCTAGAACCCAAAGGTGGGGGTATTGGCACTTTTCATGGAAAAATGTGAAAAATTAAATTTTCTAAAAATGAAATAAATGCCTTCTAAACACCTCAAACATTCACTCTAAAACAGAAGATTGTTGTTTTTCGCAATATTTTTAGAAATTTTGGCTCCAATAGTAACATTAAAACCTGGGCTGAAGCATCTTTAATGATCTTTTATTGTCTTTCAGGATTTATTCTGGGTTTTATTTTGTTTATTTGATGAAAATGAACAACAATACACACCATGGAAACATTTTTGTTTGATTTGTGTCGAGTTAGATTTTCACCTAGAACCCAAAGGGGGGGTATTGGCACTTTTCATGGAAAAATGTAAAAAATTAAATTTTCTAAAAATGAAATAAATGCCTTCTATTCACCTCAAACATTCACTCTAAAACTGTAAATTGTTGTTTTTCGCAATATTTTTAGAAATTTGGGCTCTTTTAGTAACATTAACACTTGCGCTGAAGCATCTTTTATGCTCATTTCTTGTCTTTCAGGATTTATTTTAAGGTTTTATTTGGTTTATTTGATGAAAATAAACAACAATACACACCATGGAAACATTTTTGTTTGATTTGTGTCGAGTGAGATTTTCACCTAGAACCCAAAGGGGGGGGGGTATTGGCACTTTTCATGGAAAAATGTTAAAAATTAAATTTTCTAAAAATGAAATAAATACCTTCTAAACACCTCAAACATTCACTCTAAAACAGAAGATTGTTGTTTTTCGCAATATTTTTAGAAATTTGGGCTCTTATAGTAACATTAACACCTGGGCTGAAGCATCTTTTATGATCTTTTATTGTCTTTCAGGATTCATTCTGGGTTTTATTTTGTTTATTTGATGAAAATGAACAACAATACACACCTTGGATACATTTTTGTTTGATTTGTGTCGTGTGAGATTTTCACCTAGAATCCAAAGGGGGGGGGTATTGGCACTTTTCATGGAAAAATGTGAAAAATTAAATTTTCTAAAAATGAAAAAATGCCTTCTAAACACCTCAAACATTCACTCTAAAACAGAAGATTGTTGTTTTTCGCAATATTTTTAGAAATTTGGGCTCTTTTAGTAACATTTACACCTGGACTGAAGCATCTTTTATGATCATTTATTGTCTTTCAGGATACATTCTGGGTTTTATTTTGTTTATTTGATGAAAATGAACAACAATACACACCTTGGATACATTTTTGTTTGATTTGTGTCGAGTGAGATTTTCACCTAGAACCCAAAGGGGGGGGTATTGGCACTTTTCATGGAAAAATGTGAGAAATTAAATTTTTAAAAAAATGAAATAAATGCCTTCTAAACACCTCAAACATTCACTCTAAAACAGAAGATTGTTGTTGAAAAATGTGAAAAATTAAAACATTCACACTAAAACAGAAGATTGTTGTTGAAAAATGTGAAAAATTAAATTTTCTAAAAATGAAATAAATGCCTTCTATACACCTCAAACATTCGCTCTAAAACTGAAATTTGTTGTTTTTCGCAATATTTTTAGAAATTTGGGCTCTTTTAGTAACATTTACACTTGCGCTGAAGCATCTTTTATGCTCATTTCTTGACTTTCAGGATTTATTCTGGGTTTTATTTTGTTTATTTAATAAAAATGAACAACAATACACACCATGGAAACATTTTTGTTTGATTTGTGTCGAGTGAGATTTTCACCTTGAACTTAAAGGGGGGAATACTGGCACTTTTTACGGAAAAATGTGAAAAATTAAATTTTCTAAAAATGAAATAAATGCCTTCTATACACCTCAAACATTCGCTCTAAAACTGAAATTTTTTGTTTTTCGCAATATTTTTAGAAATTTGGGCTCTTTTAGTAACATTTACACTTGCGCTGAAGCATCTTTTATGCTCATTTCTTGACTTTCAGGATTTATTCTGGGTTTTATTTTGTTTATTTGATGAAAATGAACAACAATACACACCATGGAAACATTTTTGTTTGATTTGTGTCGAGTTAGATTTTCACCTAGAACCCAAAGGGGGGGGTATTGGCACTTTTGATGGAAAAATGTGAAAAATTAAATTTCTAAAAATGAAATAAATTTCTTCCATACACCTCAAACATTCACTCTTAAACCCAAAGGGGGGGGTATTGGCACTTTTGATGGAAAAATGTGAAAAATTAAATTTCTAAAAATGAAATAAATTTCTTCTATACACCTCAAACATTCACTCTTAAACTGAAAATTGCTGTTTTTCGCAATATTTTTAGAAATTTTGGCTCTTAAATAACATTAACACTTGCGCTGAAGCATTTTTTATGCTCATTTCTTGTCTTTCAGGATTTATTCTGGGTTTAATTTTGTTTTTTTGATGAAAATGAACAACAATACACACCATGGAAAAATTTTTGTTTGATTTGTGTGTAGTGAGATTTTCACCTAGAACCCAAAGGGGGGGTATTGGCACTTTTCATGGAAAAATGTGAAAAATTAAATTTTCTAAAAATGAAATAAATGCCTTCTATACACCTCCAACATTCACTCTAAAACTGAAAATTGTTGTTTTTCGCAATATTCTTAGAAATTTGGGCTCTTTTAGTAACATTAACACTTACGCTGAAGCATCTTTTATGCTCATTTCTGGTCTTTCAGGATACATTCTGGGTTTTATTTTGTTTATTTGATGAAAATGAACAACAATACACACCATGGAAACATTTTTGTTTGATTTGTGTCGAGTGAGATTTTCACCTAGAACCAAAAGGGGGGGATATTGGCACTTTTCATGGAAAAATGTGAAAAATTAAATATTCTAAAAATGAAATAAATGCCTTCTATACACCTCAAACATTCACTCTAAAAATGAAAATTGTTGTTTTTCGCAATATTTTTAGAAATTTGGGCTCTTTTAGTAACATTAACACTTGCGCTGAAGCATCTTTTATGCTCATTTCTTGTCTTTCAGGATTTATTCTGGGTTTTATTTTGTTTTTTTGATGAAAATGAACAACAATACACACCATGGAAACATTTTTGTTTGATTTGTGTCGAGTGAGATTTTCACCTAGAACCCAAAGGGGGGGGTATTGGCACTTTTCATGGAAAAATGTGAAAAATTAAATTTTCAAAAAATGAAATAAATGGCTTCTATAAACCTCAAACATTCACTCTTAAACGGAAAATTGTTGCTTTTCGCAATATTTTTAGAAATTTGGGCTCTTTTAGTAACATTAACTTTTGCGCTGAAGCATCTTTTATGCTCATTTCTTGTCTTTCAGGATTTATTCTGGGTTTTATTTTGTTTTTTTAATGAAAATGAACAACAATACACACCATGGAAACATTTTTGTTTGATTTGTGTCGAGTGAGATTTTCACCTAGAACCCAAGATTTATTCTGGGTTTTATTTTGTTTTTTTGATGAAAAAAAAACAATACACACCATGGAAACATTTTTGTTTTATTTGTGTCGAGTGAGATTTTCACCTAGAACCCAAAGGGGGGGGTATTGGCACTTTTAATTGAAAAATGTGAAAAATTAAATTTTCTAAAAATGAAATAAATGCCTTCTATACACCTCAAACATTCACTCTAAAACTGGAAATTGTTGTTTTTCGCAATATTTTTAGAAATTTGGGATGTTTTAGTAATATTAACACCTGCGCTGAAGCATCTCTTATGCTCATTTCTTGCCTTTCAGGATTTATTCTGGGTTTTTTTTTGTTTTTTTGATGAAAATGAACAACAATACACACCATTGAAACATTTTTGTTTGATTTGTGTCGAGTGAGATTTTCACCTTGAACTTAAAGGGGGGAATAATGGCACTTTTTACGGAAAAATGTGAAAAATTAAATTTTCTAAAAATGAAATAAATGCCTTCTATACACCTCAAACATTCGCTCTAAAACTGAAATTTGTTGTTTTTCGCAATATTTTTAGAAATTTGGGCTCTTTAATAACATTAACACTTGCGCTGAAGCATTTTTTATGCTCATTTCTTGTCTTTCAGGATTTATTCTGGGTTTAATTTTGTTTTTTTGATGAAAATGAACAACAATACACACCATGGAAACATTTTTGTTTGATTTGTGTCGAGTTAGATTTTCACCTAGAACCCAAAGGGGGGGTATTGGCACTTTTCATGGAAAAATGTAAAAAATTAAATTTTCTAAAAATGAAATAAATGCCTTCTATACACCTCAAACATTCACTCTAAAACTGTAAATTGTTGTTTTTCGCAATATTTTTAGAAATTTGGGCTCTTTTAGTAACATTAACACTTGCGCTGAAGCATCTTTTATGCTCATTTCTTGTCTTTCAGGATTTATTTTAAGGTTTTATTTGGTTTATTTGATGAAAATAAACAACAATACACACCATGGAAACATTTTTGTTTGATTTGTGTCGAGTGAGATTTTCACCTAGAACCCAAAGGGGGGGGTATTGGCACTTTTCATGGAAAAATGTTAAAAATTAAATTTTCTAAAAATGAAATAAATACCTTCTAAACACCTCAAACATTCACTCTAAAAAAGAAGATTGTTGTTTTTCGCAATATTTTTAGAAATTTTGGCTCTTTTAGTAACATTAACACTTCTGCTGAAGCATCTTTTATGATCTTTTATTGTCTTTCAGGATTTATTCTGGGTTTTATTTTGTTTATTTGATGAAAATGAACAACAATACACACCTTGGATACATTTTTGTTTGAATTGTGTCGAGTGAGATTTTCACCTAGAACCCAAAGGGGGGGGTATTGGGACTTTTCATGGAAAAATGTGAAAAATTAAATTTTCTAAAAATGAAATAAATGCCTTCTAAACACCTCAAACATTCACTCTAAAACAGAAGATTGTTGTTTTTCGCAATATTTTTAGAAATTTTGGCTCCAATAGTAACATTAAAACCTGGGCTGAAGCATCTTTAATGATCTTTTATTGTCTTTCAGGATACATTCTGGGTTTTATTTTGTTTATTTGATGAAAATGAACAACAATACACACCTTGGATACATTTTTGTTTAATTGGGTCGAGTGAGATTTTCACCTAGAACCCAAAGGGGGCCCCATTGGCACTTTACATCGAAAAATGTGAAAAATTAAATTTTCTAAAAATGAAATAAATGCCTTCTAAACACCTCAAACATTCACTCTAAAACAGAAGATTGTTGTTTTTCGCAATATTTTTAGAAATTTGGGCTCTTTTAGTAAAATTAACACTTGCGCTGAAGCATCTTTTATGCTCATTTCTTGTCTTTCAGGATTAATTCTGGGTTTTATTTTGTTTATTTGATGAAAATGAACAACAATACACACCATGGAAACATTTTTGATTGATTTGTGTCGGGTGAGATTTTCACCTAGAACCCAAAGGGTAGGTATTGGCACTTTTCATGGAAAAATGTGAAAAATTAAATTTTCTAAAAATGAAATAAATGCCTTCTAAACACCTCAAACATTCACTCTAAAACAGAAGATTGTTGTTTTTCGCAATATTTTTAGAAATTTGGGCTCTTATAGTAACATTAACACGTGGGCTGAAGCATCTTTTATGATCTTTTATTGTCTTTCAGGATTCATTCTGGGTTTTATTTTGTTTATTTGATGAAAATGAACAACAATACACACCTTGGATACATTTTTGTTTGATTTGTGTCGTGTGAGATTTTCACCTAGAATCCAAAGGGGGAGGGTATTGGCACTTTTCATGGAAAAATGTGAAAAATTAAATTTTCTAAAAATGAAAAAATGCCTTGTAAACACCTCAAACATTCACTCTAAAACAGAAGATTGTTGTTTTTCGCAATATTTTTAGAAATTTGGGCTCTTTTAGTAACATTTACACCTGGACTGAAGCATCTTTTATGATCATTTATTGTCTTTCAGGATACATTCTGGGTTTTATTTTGTTTATTTGATGAAAATGAACAACAATACACACCTTGGATACATTTTTGTTTGATTTGGGTCGAGTGAGATTTTCACCTAGAACCCAAAGGGGGGGGTATTAACACTTTTCATGGAAAAATGTGAGAAATTAAATTTTTAAAAAATGAAATAAATGCCTTCTAAACACCTCAAACATTCACTCTAAAACAGAAGATTGTTGTTGAAAAATGTGAAAAATTAAAACATTCACTCTAAAACAGAAGATTGTTGTTGAAAAATGTGAAAAATTAAATTTTCTAAAAATGAAATAAATGCCTTCTATACACCTCAAACATTCGCTCTAAAACTGAAATTTGTTGTTTTTCGCAATATTTTTAGAAATTTGGGCTCTTTTAGTAACATTTACACTTGCGCTGAAGCATCTTTTATGCTCATTTCTTGACTTTCAGGATTTATTCTGGGTTTTATTTTGTTTATTTGATGAAAATGAACAACAATACACACCATGGAAACATTTTTGTTTGATTTGCGTCGAGTTAGATTTTCACCTAGAACCCAAAGGGGGGGTATTGGCACTTTTCATGGAAAAATGTAAAAAATTAAATTTTCTAAAAATGAAATAAATGCCTTCTATACACCTCAAACATTCACTCTAAAACTGTAAATTGTTGTTTTTCGCAATATTTTTAGAAATTTGGGCTCTTTTAGTAACATTAACACTTGCGCTGAAGCATCTTTTATGCTCATTTCTTGTCTTTCAGGATTTATTTTAAGGTTTTATTTGGTTTATTTGATGAATATAAACAACAATACACACCATGGAAACATTTTTGTTTGATTTGTGTCGAGTGAGATTTTCACCTAGAACCCAAAGGGGGGGGTATTGGCACTTTTCATGGAAAAATGTGAAAAATTAAATTTTCTAAAAATGAAATAAATGCCTTCTAAACACCTCAAACATTCACTCTAAAACAGAAGATTGTTGTTTTTCGCAATATTTTTAGAAATTTTGGCTCCAATAGTAACATTAAAACCTGGGCTGAAGCATCTTTAATGATCTTTTATTGTCTTTCAGGATACATTCTGGGTTTTATTTTGTTTATTTGATGAAAATGAACAACAATACACACCTTGGATACATTTTTGTTTAATTGGGTCGAGTGAGATTTTCACCTAGAACCCAAAGGGGGGGGCATTGGCACTTTTCATCGAAAAATGTGAAAAATTAAATTTTCTAAAAATGAAATAAATGCCTTCTAAACACCTCAAACATTCACTCTAAAACAGAAGATTGTTGTTTTTCGCAATATTTTTAGAAATTTGGGCTCTTTTAGTAACGATAACACTTTCTCTGAAGCATCTTTTATGCTCATTTCTTGACTTTCAGGATTTATTCTGGGTTTTATTTTGTTTATTTGATGAAAATGAAAAACAATACACACCATGGAAACATTTTTGTTTGATTTGTGTCGAGTTAGATTTTCACCTAGAACCCAAAGGGGGGGTATTGGCACTTTTCATGGAAAAATGTAAAAAATTAAATTTTCTGAAAATGAAATAAATGCCTTCTATACACCTCAAACATTCACTCTAAAACTGTAAATTGTTGTTTTTCGCAATATTTTTAGAAATTTGGGCTCTTTTAGTAACATTAACACTTGCGCTGAAGCATCTTTTATGCTCATTTCTTGTCTTTCAGGATTTATTTTAAGGTTTTATTTGGTTTATTTGATGAAAATAAACAACAATACACACCATGGAAACATTTTTGTTTGATTTGTGTCGAGTGAGATTTTCACCTAGAACCCAAAGGGGGGGGTATTGGCACTTTTCATGGAAAAATGTGAGAAATTAAATTTTTAAAAAATGAAATAAATGCCTTCTAAACACCTCAAACATTCACTCTAAAACAGAAGATTGTTGTTGAAAAATGTGAAAAATTAAAACATTCACTCTAAAACAGAAGATTGTTGTTGAAAAATGTGAAAAATTAAATTTTCTAAAAATGAAATAAATGCCTTCTATACACCTCAAACATTCGCTCTAAAACTGAAATTTGTTGTTTTTCGCAATATTTTTAGAAATTTGGGCTCTTTTAGTAACATTTACACTTGCGCTGAAGCATCTTTTATGCTCATTTCTTGACTTTCAGGATTTATTCTGGGTTTTATTTTGTTTATTTAATGAAAATGAACAACAATACACACCATGGAAACATTTTTGTTTGATTTGCGTCGAGTTAGATTTTCACCTAGAACCCAAAGGGGGGGTATTGGCACTTTTCATGGAAAAATGTAAAAAATTAAATTTTCTAAAAATGAAATAAATGCCTTCTATACACCTCAAACATTCACTCTAAAACTGTAAATTGTTGTTTTTCGCAATATTTTTAGAAATTTGGGCTCTTTTAGTAACATTAACACTTGCGCTGAAGCATCTTTTATGCTCATTTCTTGTCTTTCAGGATTTATTTTAAGGTTTTATTTGGTTTATTTGATGAATATAAACAACAATACACACCATGGAAACATTTTTGTTTGATTTGTGTCGAGTGAGATTTTCACCTAGAACCCAAAGGGGGGGGTATTGGCACTTTTCATGGAAAAATGTGAAAAATTAAATTTTCTAAAAATGAAATAAATGCCTTCTAAACACCTCAAACATTCACTCTAAAACAGAAGATTGTTGTTTTTCGCAATATTTTTAGAAATTTTGGCTCCAATAGTAACATTAAAACCTGGGCTGAAGCATCTTTAATGATCTTTTATTGTCTTTCAGGATACATTCTGGGTTTTATTTTGTTTATTTGATGAAAATGAACAACAATACACACCTTGGATACATTTTTGTTTAATTGGGTCGAGTGAGATTTTCACCTAGAACCCAAAGGGGGGGGCATTGGCACTTTTCATCGAAAAATGTGAAAAATTAAATTTTCTAAAAATGAAATAAATGCCTTCTAAACACCTCAAACATTCACTCTAAAACAGAAGATTGTTGTTTTTCGCAATATTTTTAGAAATTTGGGCTCTTTTAGTAACATTAACACTTGCGCTGAAGCATCTTTTATGCTCATTTCTTGTCTTTCAGGATTAATTCTGTGTTTTATTTTGTTTATTTGATGAAAATGAACAACAATACACACCATGGAAACATTTTTGTTTGATTTGTGTCAAGTTAGATTTTCATCTAGAACCCAAAGGGTAGGTATTGGCACTTTTCATGGAAAAATGTGAAAAATTAAATTTTCTAAAAATGAAATAAATGCCTTCTAAACACCTCAAACGTTCACTCTAAAACAGAAGATTGTTGTTTTTCGCAATATTTTTAGAAATTTGGGCTCTTATAGTAACATTAACACCTGGGCTGAAGCATCTTTTATGATCTTTTATTGTCTTTCAGGATTCATTCTTGGTTTTATTTTGTTTATTTGATGAAAATGAACAACAATACACACCTTGGATACATTTTTGTTTGATTTGTGTCGTGGGGGGTTTTCACCTAGAATCCAAAGGGGGGGGGGTATTGGCACTTTTCATGGAAAAATGTGAAAAATTAAATTTTCTAAAAATGAAAAAATGCCTTCTAAACACCTCAAACATTCACTCTAAAACAGAAGATTGTTGTTTTTCGCAATATTTTTAGAAATTTGGGCTCTTTTAGTAACATTTACACCTGGACTGAAGCATCTTTTATGATCATTTATTGTCTTTCAGGATACATTCTGGGTTTTATTTTGTTTATTTGATGAAAATGAACAACAATACACACCTTGGATACATTTTTGTTTGATTTGTGTCGAGTGAGATTTTCACCTAGAACCCAAAGGGGGGGGTATTGGCACTTTTCATGGAAAAATGTGAGAAATTAAATTTTTAAAAAAATGAAATAAATGCCT